>NC_143582.1:15067630-15347031 GCF_048544385.1 Mastigoproctus giganteus
CCCAAGAGGGCTTGGGTAGCACAGTTGGTAGAATCGTATGGTAGAATGTTATTCAATGGTCATTTAGCACTAATACTGAAACCATTGCAGATTTAATTTCTCCTGAGAAAGAAAAATAACCTTTCTTATAAAAGGCTGATCCTCTAGAAATAACTTTCTGACTTTTATCCTTTGTGGTGGATTGATATGTTTGTTTTTAAGAAATATCACCTTTCCTTTTTGGAATGACCTTAATACGGGATGTGAAACGCTTAGTGGCATAGTATTTAGGGTAAGGCGCCACTGGTCTTCCACAACTGCGCCATCAGTACTCTTGTGAAGTACATGTATACAGAACTCTGTAAATGCCAGAAGTGTGGGGGGGGGCATGTTGTATGTGTATAATATTGTGTTGAGTTCTGTTGTTTCCCTGGCTGATTGGCCACAGGGTCCCTAGTGGGACCCTACGTTGCCCGCCACCACCAATAGGAGGTAAGCCAGGCTGCCATTATTCTTTGGCTGGACTCTGCTAAGGGTCGCCTGAGCTTCCTGGACAAAGTCCAAGTTTTTTAAAAAAAAGTTGAAGAATGGGAGTCAAAGTGGGGAGGAAGGTGGAAGGACGCAGTGTAAAGTGAATCCATATTGTGTAAATGAAACCAATAAATAAATGGATATACTCATAAAAAAAGGCACGCTCATAAGTTGGCGTTTTAAGTTTTATTTTAATAAATATATTCCGTATTATACTTTTGTCTTCTTAGGTGACGAACTTTCACGATTAGCATCTATCCCACCCTCGTCTTAGGCCTACTGTTGCTATCCTAGTCACGCAACCTCCAAACAGCAACGTAACATAACTCTTTCCTATCAAATCACTAATGACCTGTGATAAGGACAAAGGGTAAAAACCGCATTACATATGTGTGATATTCGTTGTAATCTCTGTGCGAACTGGTAACCATAATCTCCTAGACTTATCAGAAGAATTTACTGTTGTTTTCTCTTTTAATTTTCAACCTTCCATGCTTGGTTTTTAACGATTGTTGCAAGTAATTCAAGACGAAATATTCAGATTTTGTTGCATATCTGCAACTGGATTATTTTACAGTGCAAATGTACTGTAACTGGCACGAAAGTCATATAATATACCCATACCCAACATTAAAAGGTTATTATTCCCGGGGAGACAATTATGTATTCTAAATATAAACTATTTACGATTAAATTCGTCATAGTTTTTTAACCTGTTGCAAAATCATCAAATTCTGAAGAATAATTTTTAAAACATTCTTATTCCTCTACCAAAAGTGTAAAATAACTTCAGCAGTCTCCTCTGGCTCACTTTCTTTCTGCTGGATAGAAAGTTATGGATTATTTTCAAGGACACCAGATGTTTTTTTCAGAGATCTTTCCTGGTTTGAACTTGATGCTAAGGAGAAATTGCAATTTCTTTCCTCCTTCGGCGCCGAGCGTGGAAAAATATTTCAAGGTTTTGTGGGGACACTATAGTGGTGATGTGGTAATAACAGTAATTCTTCCCAACAGTTTCTCAACTTACCAGTAGCCCCAAGCATCCAGCGAATTGCTTTTGGGCGGTAAATTTGACACTCGCCATTGTCAGAGATTGGATGCATTTCAATTCAATAAATAAATGAGCCTTAGGGAACTTATAAATGCATCCAGGATTTCAACTCTAAGGAAATTCGTCTTAAAATCGTCAATGATTCCACGTGTGGAAACATTAGTGATTAATATATACGCAATAAATGCCAATACATTTTAAGTAATATACTTTTAAAATAATCTAAAACTTTATTTTTCTTTAGAAATTTATGTAATACAAACTAGGTACGTGATAAAATGGGTGTGGTAGGGTTAAAGATACCCGATTCTTATCAAGAGTGTCAGTTCATTAATTAATTAAAAATGTAATAATATTAATAACAAAAATAGATATGGATTGAAATAAGAAAAATATTAATCCAGTGAGTCAACCTAACTACTTGGTAATCTATCGTTAGAAAACATTTAACATAGAAAACTGTTAAACCAAAGCGCACAAGCTCTTAATGGTTTCCTTTTTCTTCCTCGTACAGATTAGTTTAACAAGTACTTCGTCGTACTATTTTTCTTTTTCTGTTTTTATCTGTACTGGTTTTCCTTCTCCATCGGCTCGTGTATGAGCAGATAGGGCCGGCTGGATTGTGTTATTAACCATGCACCACCCTTTTCCGTCTTACAGAGATCCTATACTCTTTAAAAATGTATACTTTTTCCGATTTTTTTATTCGTCTACAGTAATATGGACAGTATTTCACAAAATTATAATTTCGCTTCCCCATAAACAGAAAAATATTCCACTCCTCAAGTTCATGACAAGTTTTGAGATAACACCTTTTATTTAGATTTTTTTTGTTCAACGTATCCTCCCTGTCCTAACATATGGTTGTGAAATATGGACGCTGAATGACAAAGCTTTAAAAAGACCGAAGGTCACACAGAGAAGTATGGAACGCCGAATTTTGAGCATGACCAAAAAGCGTGCATGGATTCGCCCACAAACCATGGTTTGTGTCATTGAAAGAACAAAGAACAAATCGAAATGGGCAGGTCACATATCAAGAAGAACTGACGATAGATGGACCAAACCAATTTTGGAATGGACACCACTTTACTCTAAACGCCCAAGAAAAAGACCAAAAATTAGGTGGATTGATGAAATTGTGAAATTTGCAACAGAAAGCACAAGACCGCTGTTGCTGGAAACGTGTTGAGGAGACCTTCATCCTGCAGTGGATTGACAATGGCTGAAGATGATGATGAGATGACTTAGATTTTTAGTAAGACTTCTGGCACATTTTGACATGAATGTCTATAGTATAAAGTAGAGTAGTTCTCTCAGTTTTGCATCCTGCGGCCATATCCATTTACCACCAAGGCAAGAAATTTAATTTGTAGCATGCTTTCATTATGCCGCATTTTAAATTTGTTTTAAATTTAATTTATAACAATCATCTAGACTAGTGTTTCCAAACGGTATGCGGACTGTTCCGGGTACCAGTGTTTTTGCAATATTCTGGTCCTCCTGTCAGCGCGAAACAGCAAGAACCAGGATTTGTCAGACCACATTAACATTTTCCAATCCTCCACTGTTCACAGTACTCGTGTTTCTAAGCCCACCATACCATAACTTCTTTATTTTTTACTGACAAGAGTGGAGTCCCCGGCGGTTTAGTCACTGGCTGCAATACCCATTTGTGACAAGGTAAAACAAGTTGTGCATTCTGAAATGTTGCTTTGGCTTCCATTGTATTAAGTTGTTAATTTGACTCAATGTAGCCTTTCTGCACAAGACTAATCAGCTTCCACCGGCCTCTCGCATCAAGCCAGTGGCAATCCTATGTGTTTCTGACCACATGTTGTTTGGTTACAATCTCATTACACTTGAGACACAGTCATAGACCAGTTGGTCCGCGTCCCAGTACCGGTCTTTGAAAAAAAAAAAAAAAAACCTTATAAAATAAACATGAACTCTCTTCTTGCTTATTTAAAAGTTTCTTAAAAGGGAACACAGTGATAACATATATGGATTTATATTTCTGGGCCACAAACAACAGATACTGAAAACAACTAGTCCTGTTCATTAATTACATTGATGAGGGTAAACCAAGTCGATGTCTAAGTATTCTAAGAAATTGGGCCATCGCGGGTTGCAGCGGCTATAACCACCCTCCTCTCTCAGCACCTAGTGGGAAAGATCGGGATTCAAATTTCTCAGTGACGCTAGGAATTTTTATCGGCTTTTTTAACAACATGGTTGAGTTAGTCCGTCTCGAGCGAGGGCTGCATAGCTTTTCTTCCGGAAACTGTGTTTTTCGTGTAGCAAACAACAAAGAATATACACAATATGCTGATGCCTCATAGCCTTAGTTGCTTTTGTACTTACCACACACACCTAACGCTAATGGCACAACAGTTTGAGAACTACCAAGAACGGACAACACGCTTGCATGAGCTCCACGCCCAGCATCGACCTTAGAATTCAGGGGACGACCAGGGTGTGAGTTAATATCGAGGGAAAAGGACAACAAGAACAAGTTCTTGCTCGGTTTAAGGGGACCTCACTTTGTTGGAATTTTTTGACCCTCTTCAGTCTGGAACCTGGTACATTGCGCTTTCTGTAACCTCTAAATACCGGTCTTGTCCACATCTCCGAGTATAACTACTTGTATTCATTAGGGTGGACTCTGCACACTGGGACCAGGGAGCCTCCTCTTGTCTAAAAACTGCCCTAGTCTACGGTTTTACCGTTGGAGTGACAGCAGTGGTTTAAAACAGGAACAGTCAGTTGCAAAGGTGATTGGCTAGCCTTCCGACTACTTCAGAAAATAAAAGAAAGAATGCAGTAGTAATAAAAATTATTTTATGTTGGAAACCCTCAAGGCTTATTTGTGCTGCTCGCACAGACCTTGGATTCTATTTCATTTTTGTGCAAGGTTGTTTTTCGAAAGATAAAATTACAGAACATGAAGGCTCTACTAAATAAATACTATTCATTGAAATATAAAGATAGTTATGTGCAGTGCCGGATTAAGGTACGAGCTAGCATGGCCCTTGTCCGGGCACCACTCTTTAAGGGGCGCTAAATTTTACAAATCATGAAAAATATATATATCCTCAGTAAAGGGGCGCCGAAAATTTTTTTCTGCCCGGGGTACTGAAATATCTTGGTCCGGACCTGGTTATGTGGACGTAAAAAAAAGTATAGTACCTATTTTATTTGCTTGCTTAACTTAGATACTATTTTTGGAAAAATCTGGCATATGGAATGATACATTCGTTAAGAAGTATTGAAAAATGGACGTTATACATTTAGATAAATGTCTTCGCATTGTGAATAAAGCCGATTGTTTCTGCTAAAATGACCCGGCAATGCACTTGTGCTGGCGCCAGCGAAATGTGCTATTGAACTCTTGGCAAGGGCAATGTTGAAACGCATTCACTCTTCGCATGCGCATTTGGAGTTGTTTGTTTGTACTCCAATCTGCACGTGTTTGTGGAATCCAGTTTACAAGCCAAGATTTCAAGCGAAGTATTGCGATTCTTTATTGTTTATGTTGTGTATTTAGCGCCCTCTAGTTATCATTCTTCTGTTCATGAGAGAAAAAATGTTTTTGGCGGTTTAAAATGAATGGAAAATTATGTTACGGGTACGATAATCTTTTTACAAAAGATTATAAAAGTTTTTAATAAATCGCTTATAATGTAATGGCAATAATTTTTTTAATAATTTTATGTTTTTATAGATAGAAGGTTATCTGGAGTCTTAAGTATCACTCATTGTGTACTGTCATTGAAGATTTGACCTGTTCTACATAAGTTGTTTACATTAACTTCAGCCGCTATTTAAACACTTCTTGGTAGAGAACAGCTGGATACATACCCTCTGCGTAGAGTCAAGTTTCGATGTAAAATCTAAGTAGTCGAGAATTCTTGGTACAAAACTAGTTTATAGTTCCAGTTAAAAACTCTATTAGTCCTAAAATTATATAATAAATACAAAAGCAGTTTATATACAGGGCGTAATATAAACTGCAATTGGATGGACTTCATGTAAACATAGGTCTGATTTCGCTTTGTTTCCGAGTTACAGCCATTTTTGTATTCCAGCAATTCTTTCCACAAACTCTGTTAGATAGCTGGCTCCATTCAGTCGTTTACAAACAATGGTCGATATTCCATAGAGGGTCTTGCTGTAGTTATGTAAACAAGATCCCTTAGTGTCCTTTGAGTGATTTAGGTTAGTTCTCCTGACAACGGCACTACATTTGGAGCTTGATTGATACTGTGCATTTCTGTGATAATGGAGGCTTGTTCAAATCGAGAGATGGCGGACATGCATCTCACGTATGGACTTGCTAGATGCAATGCAGTCGAGGCAAGACGTCTGTATACAGAAAACTTCCCTAATCGTCATGTTCCAAATAAGTCCTTTCAAGGAATACATGAATGCCTTGCCAAAACTGGTTCATATAGAAAACGAGTTCCAGATGGTAGTAGACCCATCAACACCAGATCAGCAAATCCGATAGACACCTGGAACTTTTTGAGCGGGTGAGGGGGTCTATGATGCGGCGTTTGCAGGCTTGTATTCAGGCGCACGGTGGTCAATTTGAGCATTTCCTATAAACGTAAGCAGATAGTTGCTGGAACACAAAAATGGCTGTAACTCTGCAACAAGGCGAAATCAGTCCTATGTTTACATGAACTTTTTTTTTGTTGTTGTTGTTATTGTCGTTTTATGTCCTAAATTCATCCCTGAAGTGGATTCCACATGCTATAATACACCCTGTATATTTCTTTATAAATAAGTTTGAAGAACGGCTTTATATCTGATAGGCCGGTCAGGTTAGCTAGCTGTTGAACTTTGTTTTCGTTTAACCAGACTGTCATACTACTAGAGAGAGAGAGAGTCGTAACAGAAATTCTTTGCTCATGGAAAGGTAAAAATTTCTACCCGGGCATAATTTGTGGTATTTCAAAATTTAAAAAGTATCAATAAATAAATATATATACATTATTTTTAAATCCTTGTTTTTTGTTCGTTGTCTGGATGCACCCGAGGCCTCTGACCCACTTGCTCACACTAATTTTGACTGTTTATAGATGTAAGGAATGGAGAGTATCGTACCATTGGGAAAGGGTATACGAATACTTTTGATAGAGTAGTGTATATATTAATAAAAAGAGACGGTAATTTCCTGCACAGTTTTGGAGTTGATGCTGACACTAATATCTCGGTGGCATTTCTTTTAAACTATGGCTGTACAAAAATAAATTGCCCAATTGCATTCATCTTTTTCCATACGCGTAGATTGAACAAGTAAAAACCGGTCAACTACTGAGTGCCGGGCACTCAGGATGAAAGGTCCCTAGTCACGAATGGTCGGTAGTGTAGTGTCTCAAATAGAAAGCTTTATGGTAACTAAAAACTGAGGAACTAACGAAAATGTTGTCTGTTTGAGTCTTTCCAGTTGTTGTGAATGACAAGGGTGGGAGAAGCGATTAAAGTCTTGGGAGAGAAGCGACTGGCAGGTGAGGGCCTTGCAAGACTCCGCGCAGGTGCCTCCCCACCACCGCCGCCTCAACACTGGCTCTCTGAGTACCTCCTTGCCGGGACAACTCCAGCTTTGAAAATTGTTAAAAAATACTTCTCGCAAAATTTATAAATGCCCTTTATAGAATTATTAACTAACTACGTATTTAGCAACCTTTTTGTCACCAAAAGGAGAGTTACTTAGTACAACGAAGCGCGATATCGAAGTGCAATAAAAAATTGTTTTTTTAATTTTAACACAAAAAGTAAATGATAGATTTCAATCGGAATAGTTTTCCTTTGATAAGCATCGAATAACGCATAGCTAATGTGATTTTTAAATTTTTAGCTCCATTAGCGACGGAAATAGAGGGGGGATACGAAAATTACTCACATTTTCCTGTCTGGTGCCCCCCCCCCCCATTTCTCAGACAAATTTTTGTCAACAACGATCAGTATGGCGTTATGTTGGCCCACATGATGTACAAACGGCATTCAAAATTTCAAGTCAATAGGTTGAGTGGTTCCAGAGATACAATGCTGGGACAGACAGACAACTGAGTGACATTATAAGGGACCTTCGTTAGACTACAGACCCTAAAAAGAGAGGTTGACAGTGTCTACACGTTGTGCATTAAAAAATTGTCCAATACTTCACAACCAGCAAGTTAGATAAGTTCCAGTGTATTCAAGATGTAACGGGAATGTGAGATCAAGGTTTTCATAAATAAGGAAAAGTTTGCGTGTAAAGGGAAGAATGTTCAGGAGCTTAATATAGCCATAACGAATGATGTCGTCAGTGGTTTGTGAGATACTGTTCAGAGGTGTATCTGCCGCCCCCCCCAACTGACAAACATCTAAATTGCTGTACAGTATATATTGTTTTTGAAGTACCATAAAATTATTACATATGAAGTATTTACAATTAAAAATACATTTTATTTTGAACTGGAAATTCTCCAGTTCAAGGAATTTTTCCCCTAGTCTAACAACGAGCCCTCATAATTAACTTTAATAGTCCAATGCAGTGGTTCCCAAACTACTATATGCAACGCTTCCCAAACTATGCTCCGCGGATCCATAGGGATCCGCGAACAGTTCTCAGGGCATCCGTGGATAATTTCTGTAATGACTACTTTGACTTTTACTTATTTTTTTTTAACAAAATGTAAATACCGTTACAGACTGGATGTTGCACCTGGCATGAGAATTCAGTTGAATCTCCCAACTTTAAAGGACTTTGTGAGACGAAAGAACAACACCATTCTTCATACTAGTAGCCTATGGGGTACGATTGAATGTATACTCAAATAGTGACAGTTGATTATTCACTTATTTTTTGTGTCAGTCTGAAAAAGATAGATTGTAAACATAATAAATCAGTTCTTAGATGTAAATTTTTAATTTTGGATACCTGTTGTCCGGACACCCCATATTTAAGTGAGTTGGGATGTGAGAATCCGTAAGCCAAAAGAGGTTCGCGAGCAAAAAAGTTTGGGAAACACTGGTCTAATGCATTACTTGACTGCTTCCCTCAAAATAACAGATATATGCTACCTTGTAGTAGATTGTTATAGGGTTTTTAGGAGCATCAGCAACCCAGACTATATTGCGTATATATATTGTCTGTGTGGTCATCCGGAATATAAATGGGTTAGTTTGGATATTCTTGTTTTTACTTCGGCACGACCACCAGGTCAGAGGAGTTTACAATAAATCATCAGTACAAACGTTAGTGGTATTTAGCAGTTAGGCTTGAACCCCGGTCCACTCAAAAAGCGGGTGCTATTGCACTCTCGCTCCTGACCACTACGTCAGGCCTCGTTGATTAAGCAAGTTGCCATACTGTGGTCTCCATGAAGCCTCACGCTTTGGATCAGATAATGGTCATCATGCGCTGGACGCGGGCTAAAGGGGCCTCAGACAGGTGTTCAAGAGACAGTTTGTGTGTTTGGGGGACGAGTTGCACTGTCTGTTTACGCTGCGAGTCGTATTTGGTACTTACACACTTCGGTTTGAATTTGTCCTCCTTCTGTGCTCCCCTTTTACCGTCTCCACCTCAAAAACTCATGAAAACAGTGCCTGTGATATATAGAGGTTCCAACCGTTTTTATTTGGTTATTCGATTTGCATGTCTTAACTGGATGCGCATGACTTTGGGGGAGAGGCCAGACAATCCAATTGGTTCTACTTTTATTTATATTTGAAAATGTATTCTCCTTTTTTGCATGTGTTGCTTATTTTTAGGGCATTAGTGTAATTAATAAGTAAACATCGAAGGTAGAAAAGTACACCTGTTTTCCACAGTCATAAATTAAATAGACACCACATCTATCGCCTAGAGTTAATTGAAGATAAAATTATTTTTATTCTGATCTCATCATCCCCATTTATGCCCCTGTTTATATGTTTATGTGTTTTGTATATTTTTATATGTTACTCCCCTGTTTATATGTTTATACACAAGACATAATTTCCTGGATGCAGTGGGTCCGCTCCTTCACGAAGTACCACAATTTCTACACTACAATTCACCTTCAGTTGCGTTGTTTTGTCTTACTCCTGTCCTACCATACCTTTGCAGAAATTCTGATAAGTTTGTCCCACATTGTCCGATTCGATGGCCCAGGAAAATTATCACTCACATCTCAGATGTAAATACTTAATTACCAATTTTCCTGTTTTGACTTTATCCACCTTAAGCATTGATGGATTAAGTGTAAATCAATGTTGTAATTATTCAATACCTGATAGGAAACGAAACGAGTCCAAGTCTGTTGTTTTGTTTCCTTCAGGTTTCGAAACGTTTCCTTCAGGTTTTCGAAACAAAAGGAAACGAAATTGTTTCATTTCCTTTTGTTGTTTGGTTGCGTAATTGAGTAAACGGGGTATAATGAAAGGTGTTCAAGAAGAGATGGAGTTTGTGACATTGTATACAAAAAGAGACCCGTGGAGTTTTCGTCTGGAGTGAAGAGAAACGATTCTGAAGCGACCATAAAGAGCTGCTTAGTTTCTACAGTGAAAATCAACGTGATTTCGAAAGCATAAGGATTATTCTTTCGAAGTTTAATATTTATTTTTGTTGGAACAGCTGGCGATGATATGACTACTTGGAGAACCATCTTTGGTTCTTACCTTATTCTTTGTTGTATGGCATAATTATATTTAGAATATATTGTATATATTGTAAATATAATTGTATATTACCTGTGACCTGCAAAAAAGATGGAACTGAAAATTTCGAACACAAAAAAAAAAAATCATAAACGTTATTACCCCCTCCCCACCACCACCACCTAATACTGTACATTAAAATTACAAGTGTTCTAGTTATTCGGTATTCTTGAGATGTATACACTGGTGTTCAAAGAAAGTGCATCAATCCTTAAAATTGTAATTGTCGTCCGAATAACGTAAGTATATGGCAATATTTCTTACAGATTGCATCAGATAAGATTGACACGCGTAGGTGATTACGTAATATTGCATCAGCTGTTACTTTCAGCTATATAAGCACGCTCTGCAAGAGTTGCATCATTCCTTGCTTGTGTCAGGATGGCGAGTTACGTGCAGTTGACGCCACGAAGAAAGAGGGCTATTGTTGCTTTACGTGAGGAAGGATGTTCTTCCTCTATACTGCTTATAGAATGTGTTGTAATCAGTCAACAGTAGATGTCTTTCCAAAGTCAAGAATACTGGTTCTGCTGATAAGAAAAAAGCAACCGGACTCAAAGAACAAACAGGACCGCGTTTTGAAGCACTTACGCCTTAAAAACCGTAAAGCTTCGTCTGAGCTGAAAAGAGAATGGGAAGCACATACAGGAGTGGTAGCAAGTGCAGTAACAGTCAGAAGACGCCTCTTCAAAAATGGACTTGTAGCCCGTCGTCCTAAGAAGAAGCCCCTCCTCACACACAAAATCAAAAAGGCCCGATTAATTTGGTGTAAGAAGCATGTCAAATGGACCCCCGAGCAGTGGAAGTCAGTTATTTTCTCGGATGAGAAGAAATTCAACCTGCACGGCTCGGATGGGAGACAAACAATTCGCCATAGACATGGTGAAGAATACCATCCAGATTGTATAGTGTCTACAGTGAAATTCCTTACCAGACAAATTATATGGGGGTGCATTTCTTATCGCGGAGTAGGTCGCCTGCAGTTTATAGAAGGTTCTGTAAATGCCAATGGATGCCTGGCTATATTGGAAGGCAAATTGCTGCCAACCATTTCAACCTACCAAGTAACTGCATCTATCAGGACGACTTTGCTCCTTGTCATCGAGCGAAAAGTGTAAGTAGGCACTTCTGTAGTTACTTTAGCTTCATTTCTGCTTTAGAGGTTCGACAATAATGTGTTTACATTTGTTAAAGGTGAAAAAATGGTTGCAAGAACGGTCCATTACAACTCTTAGCTGGCCAGGAAACAGTCCGGACCTGAATCCTATAGAGAACTGTTAGCATCGTGTGGAATCTGCAGTTGCCAGAAAGAAAGCAAAGACCCTTCGTGAACTTTAGGAAGCCATAATTCGTGTTTGGAACCACGAATATCAGTTGATTATCTTCAGAACTTGATCTTGTCACTGCCTCGACGGTGTGCTGCTATCATCAGAGGCAGAGGCGGTTCAACTAAACGTTAGTTTGCACCTGGTGAACTTGTCATTATGTTTTCCATTTAAAATGATAAACTGAATCAAATTGAGGGCTTCTGATAACATTTCAGCCATAATTGTCGTATTTACCAAAAGTGTTGTATAAAGGTTGCAAATGCTCATTTTGGAATATTTTGAGAGCACCTGTGAAATATTACTTAGCTTTGCCTTAATTATTAATAAATATCTTTTGCTTATATTTCTATTTGTGATGTTAGTCATTAATGTAATACATCATCGCTGAAAAAAGGGTTAGAAATGTGAAATTCCTAGGTGATGCACTTTCTTTGAACACTAGTGTATATAATTGTATACTTATGTATAAAATGAGATGTATTATTAAATATTACTGACCATAGTGCGTAGGGTCTCTAGGTCGCTCAATCCGGCCCTTGTACACAATAATGGAATGAGCTTTTCAGTTTCATTACTTCGACCTTTGAATATCTATAAAAAGTTCGACACGCGTTTAATATTCAGAAGGTTAACCAGTTTCTATTCTTGTCACAAGCTTTGCTTGTTTCTGGAATTGCTTTATAGGGCTGCCGACACCACCTTCACTCACGGTACGCAACCCGCAATACGATAGCAGTCGTCCCAGACATTATATAACTACTTCCTGATTCCTTCGTTTATTTGTAGAATAATTCAGGTTAGCCAAAAATTGAATATAGTATCCGTGGATTGAGACTTACTCCACCAAACCAATTAAAATCACATTAATGCCACACTCAGCTAATAACCAATTACAGCATTATTTACATATTTAAACTTAAATCTCCTCAACAAATAGTTTATTTTATGCAAAAGGAAAGCATAAAACTTATTCTCTTCAGACGTCTTTATTTTTGATATGCATAATTAAACCACTACCTCTAATCTTTTTTTTTTTTAATATAAATATTTACTCTGAGTTTATTTAAAGCACAATTTTATTTTCTCAAGATAGTCATATTTTTTTATATAAAGCGGTTTTTTCCATTTTTTTCTAAACATCATCAGTAACTTTATTTCTTCATCTTCCTTCATTCCCGAGTGTTGTCCTTGGTTAAAAGTGAGAATAAAAAAACTGTTGGTCAATTCTTTAGGTTATTCACCTCCCGCTTGGTGGCGCAGCAAGCAACACTAATAACTGCGAGTAGCATGGCTTTGCGTCAATCGTCTGCGTGCTTCCCGTATTATCTTTTGTTGTCGTGTGCTTAGTAGCAGAAAGATGAATTCTCTTTTGGTTTGGACTTTACACAGTACATGTTTTTTTGTTATCTTTATCGTTAATACGTCATCATGAGTAATTCTGATATCAGCTTCGACCGCTATAAAATATTCTGAACATTGGCTTGAAATGATGTGACAGTTTGATATTTATTTTTGTTGGAACAGCTGGTGATGATATGACTGCTGAAGAACCATCTTTAGGTCTTAACTTAAAGTGCTACTCGGTTTAGCAAATCATTGATTGAAAGTTCAGGAATATTGAATACTCTAGAGCTGCAATTTGAAAATTTAAAACTTAAAACGCAAAAATGTCAATGGTAGATATTGGTATATTCTTTTTGATACAGATTTTTACTGTAGTCCGGCGAATTGTTGACATTGTCAGTGATTTAGCATTCGGATTCTATTACAGTGGTAAAAAGCAGCAGCTTCCTCCTATTAAGAGTTCCTATTTATTGCAAAGTGCTGTATGTTTAGCAAGCAAAATTAGAAAGGGAGAGGTAAGTTTCCTTTTGTTTCTTTCTTTTTTTTAAAAATTAAATTTAATATTTTCCATTCATATTATTGTCGTTATATTTCTTGCATCATATGTGTAGTTAGGTGAAAGTTTTCTCTCGCACAAAACTTAGTTTTTCTTTTGCAGAAATTATTTTGTGTAATTTAGGTCATCGTGCCAGTTTCTTACATAGTTTTTCTGACATAATAACCGTAGCTATTCATGTTATAAGCGCAATTAGGTGTTACTTTTTTTTGTTTTGCATTACTCCAGGAGCTCACATCTGGTGATTTTGGGCTTGGCATACCTAGGGTCCTGAGCTGGATATCATCATTCTTCTCTCTTTTGGTGACTCTCTCTCTCATGGTGCTCAAATTTTTTTTAGCTGCTGCAGCATAAGCCTCAGGCTTCCTTGTACCATATGGCTAATAATAATAATATACAAGCAATGGCGGTCCCAAGATTTCTAAAAGGGGCGGGGGGAGAGAACTAAAGCAGTGTTCGGAAAATTATTAAGCTTTGATTATTAGGGTGGCTATAGCCCCTCTCTGGGACCGCCACTGAATACAAGTATTAAAAAATAATAATAATAAACCATTTACTACCGGAAATGCTTTTTTTTTTTACTTAAGTTTCAATTGCCGACATGGTATTGGGGAGATGGTGGAGGAATGATCATTACGGAGACAGATGCAGATAGATGGCCCTATGTTTGATGAAATTGTATAGTTTTCATCAAATAAGATTTTATTATTAATATTATCACGGTGCTCCATCAATTCTCGGTCAGCTCAGTGTTTGTTTGTGGGTGGAGGACAATTCTTATTCATTAGATTTAATAAATAACGAAGCGGATTATAATGTTTTATTGTAAGCATTGGCTGGAATGTCAGTTATAAAAGAAATCTAGAAAATTATTAGAAGGCTTGGGCAAATTATTATTTTTTATTTTATTTCATTATTATTAATATTTATATATATTTATTATTATTATTTTATGTATATATATTTTTTATATATTATTTATTTATTTATTATTATTATTTTATGTATATATATTTTTTATATATTATTTATTTATTTATTATTATTTTTTTTTTGTTATGTATATCAGCCTGCTTTCTAGAATCGTTTTGCCATTGCTAAAAACTAAATACCATTAGATATAACTTAGTGCCTCGGTTTGAATGTTCTTACACAGAAATGATAGAAAATGTGATGGAATTTGAATATTTTGTTTAATACCTATTCTAAGCAATAATGAATTTTTAAATAAAACATCTCAGTACGAATTTGATATCCTTGCCAGGGGAAAGAATATATTATTTATTGTTTCAAAGATGAATAATTGAACGCAACTTACATACTGATTTACTAACAAAGGGGGGGAAAAAACGCGAAAAAAAATGTTTTTTTGGTGGAGGGGGGGTGGATATTCTTGGCATACCTGCTACTTAGATTGTAGACTCTCATGTGATGGTGTTCCATAAAATTTTAAACGAAAGGGATATGATTTTACGATTTTTTTATTTTTTTTTTACGAAACAGGGGAAAATAATGCAAAAAGCATTATAGCAACAAGTCTAGAATAAGATTATTGAGATTTACATATTTAACAATGTTTCAAAACGAATTAAGAAATATCCAAGATTCAGAACTGTCTTTGCAGTGATTTCCTTTAAACTCTGGGGTTCCCCAAAAGGATCCCACCAGAGGTTCTACAAATGTTCCATTAATTTTTATCTCTGATTATTATTATTTTTTTTTCTAAATTTGTGCATATACAACCCCAGGGGCTCACATATGGTGAGTATCGGCTTGCCACATCCAGGATTCTGAGCTGGATATCATCATTCTTCTCTTTCTTGGTGATTCCCTTCTACTTCTGACTCTCTCTCTCTCTCTCTCTCTCTCTCGGGGTAATTCAGAAATTTCTTTTTTGGCTGGTGCAGCGTAAGCCTCAGGCTTCCTTGCAACCATATAGCTAATAATAATAATGATATGTTTTCATTGTTCTCAAGGAACTTTTTATTGTGCATTATGTCTGTTCCAGTGTGTGTTCACATGCAATTTGCATATTATGTGAGCTGAACCCTACTCCCTTTGCTTTAGGCTGTCTATGACCTAAATAGAAGAGGACTTTTAAGAATTCTTCCAGAGTCTAATGGGATTTGAGCCAGGACTGTGCAATAGAGGATGCAATATATGCAAAGCACTTTGGTCCAGACTCAGAGGGGACCTAAAACGTTTTTCAAATGATAACAACATAGTTATAACTTTTTGTTATAACTGTGATTATTAACTGCTAAAACCAACCTTACAACCAGGGTGCCATGCATGGTCTTCTCCAGTCCTCTCTAAATGGGTGACAATTAGCAAATCCTTTATACCATCATGGGGGAGATGAATTACATAATGTATGTTAAATTGGTTATTTCATTGCAAGGATTTTTTTTTTTTTTTTTTTTTCCAGTGAGAATAACACATCACTAAAAATTCATTGCTTAAAAGTCATTTTGGCATTTTGTCAAATTAAAATAGTAGTTTTATGGATCAGAATGAATATTACTTGAAATTGCCATAATTATAGTACCATTCTTATAAAATAGTACAACAGATGCCTTTAAGAGTCTGTAGTAATATTTCATTTAATTAATTTTACTATTAATTAGTATTATTAATTTTTCCCCTTTAGAAAACCGTTATAGTTTTTGTTTGTTTGTTTTTTTTAATGTTGCCAGTGTCGTTTTTTAATCAAGTGCAGAGAGAGTAAATAAATTTATGTTACTTTTTTTTACTGTGGGCTGTTAACTTATGAAATTGGGACTCTTGATGACAATTTACCTGAATGAAGAGGAAGAACTGGCATTTCACAGAGTTTAGAGTTAATTATTAGTAGGAGCAAAATGACTTAAGGAAGCATGCCTTTATAGAATCGGCAAAAAAAAAAAAAAAATCCTGGTTCACTTACCTATGCCTTCTAATAATATGTTTACTCTTTCTACATATTTATTCAAGGTACCCACTCCATAACACCAAATGAAAGTTTGTTCCAATAATCAATTGCTCTCTAGGTGAAAGCAGATTTTCTCACATCTGACCTGCAACCACCCTTTCCAGTTTAAATTTGTCTTCTTTTGTACATGTGAATCATCTAAGAAAAAGAATGGATGCCATCAGCATTTAGTTAACTCAACTGATTTAAAGCCTTGAACACTTCAGTCAGATTGCCTTACAGGTATACCTCCAGATGCTGTAGTTTACAGAACTGAAGTCTTTCTTGGCAAGGGTCTTTTGAAGTCTTTCTTTTGCACCTCTGACTACCCTTGTTGAGCTTCTGTGCACCCGTTCCAACAGACTTACATCCTTCCTAAAATGAGGATTCTGGATACTCAAGATGCATTCTGACCATTGGCTTGTACAAAAGCATAATCGCCTCCTTATTCTTTCTGGCAAAATTTCTTTATATCCTTGGTAACCCGACGAGCTGTCATAGCAGCCTGTTTGCACTGCTTGGAGAAATTCATGTAGGAAATGTACAATTACCTAGGTCTTTTTCACTTTCCACTACATTGAGTTTGGTAACCTCCAAATGTATTTTATTCTGAGATTATTGCTACCCAAATGTTTCATTTATCAATTAAACCTTAATGCCACTTTATGCTGGAATAGAAAATAGTCACTCAGTGAATTTGAGACACGTTCTCTATTGAGTGAGGAATGACAGTGTCATCTGGGTGGTGGTTTATCCGATGAGAATAAGTAACAGTAGTCTTCTCTATTAGAGAAGTGTTACTTATTTGAGGTAGTGCAATATATGGCAACTTGTTGTGAAGGCAATATGAGATATACTTAAACAAGGGTAATTTTGTAACTACATACAAACATGCTGCTATAGCACAAACCTATACATTAATTAACACTTTTAGTAGTGTTAATTAACATTTTGAGCTAATTTAATTGCTTTTTGCATTTTTTTTGGCTACAAAGTACCAACATACATATTACATACAGAAAGTAGATAGCTGTTATTCATGATGTATACCATGACTGTAAAACTAATACCATTTTTTTTCTTTCAAGGTATATGCTATGTCTATGAGTAGCAGCTAGTGCACACACACACACATAGTAGTATTAACGCTAACAAAAAAGCAATTAAACTGGCTCAGAGCGCATTATAGCCTTAGTTGCTAATGCACCAATAAAACCCAAGAACCAAGAACTGGCTCAGAATGTTATTGCTTAGTTTTAATAAATGTAACGAATTTGCAAATAAAGAGCGATTTTCCTATGAGGATAGACTTTTGATATATATGTGTTCATATACTAAAAGTGATTCTTTTGGGGAATGTCCACAGAGAATAAATGAGTCTGATATTTAAACTGACTAGTGGCCACCCTAGTGTATTTTGTATGTCAAAAGTAGAAAAACTTAGAAATTTAAATAATCTACTAGAAGTCATTAATTTAGTGTAATTGCATCATATCTATACATAGTAAGTTAACCAGAGCTAATTATAATGACATTGTTGATTACATCTCATATTGTGAATGCCTTCACAACAAGTTGCCTCTCCAGGTATACTTCAAATAAGTAACACCTCTCCAAAAGAGAAGACTGCTGTTACGTATTCTTGGTGGATGCCACTTCCCAGATGGTTGTTTGGCTCGTCATTGGTGGGTAAATAGGTACCCAGTCGTATTATGGCCTGACAAACCAGTCGTTAAAATAACTACACTATATGAGAGATGCCAAATGGTGTTTAGTAATTTAAATCAATAAAAATTCAGGGCTAAAAGCCTCAGATTATGGAAAAACTTAAGACATATAAGTTGTGGAAATGCATAATTTGTAGTACGTTAACCAAAGCTAATGATAATGGCATTGTTTGATATATGTGTAATTAACTTTGGCTAACTTATTACATATAGACATGATGTATTTGCACTAACTTATGTCTGTTGTAAGTTTTTCCATAGTCCGAGGCTCTTGAATTTACTTCAGTGTGAACTTTTCACTAAAAATATTATTTGTTCATATCAAATATGGTATCACAATTAAGAATAAAATTTTAAAATGTCCCATTTTAAAGGATTTCTTGCTTAATCCCCTCCTCCAGAAAACTGATTGGTAAAGAAAATACAAGATAACACCTGCTCTTGGATTTGAATTTGGCACATCTGCTAGCAGGTTAAATCGGTATGTATTCATCGTGAATTCATGATTGAACATTAAATCATCATCAAGCGCTAATTTTTACTGTAGTTGCATAACTAAAGTAAAAAAAAAAATTGTGTTTATATTCTGAAGAGTAAGAATCAGTTGCAAATACTGTAAATCTTTCTACTCATTTCACTTTTGCGGTTTGAGTGTCAGATGCTGATATGCATCAGTCAGTCAATCATGGGCATGCAGCAGACAGACCTTGTGAACGTTGCTAAATATGCAGTGACTAAGACATCTTATGCATATTGCTAAATAGCAATGTGCATAAGATGTCTCAGTCACTGTGTACAAACTCTCTCACATTTCTTAGTGTAGTCTCCCTCCCCCATGTTGACTACATGCAGGGAAGGAGACTCTGTGCTGCAGTGAAACAAAGTATTTATTTTTTGATTTAATCTCCAAAAAGATCATTCCTTCCAAAGGAATGTTATTAATTATCAATCAACTTATGAATTTTTATTTCCACGTTTCTTGGAATGTTCTTTACGTCTAATCAAGAGTGTATAAAATATATGAATTTCCTTTTGTCATTATAACTATTTATAGCTTGCATTTGGATAATGTATACATTTTAAATTTTATAAGTTTCAAATTTTTGATAAATTTATAAAATAAAATTGGTATCTATTTGTTTATTAGATCAAAAGTCAGGATCTGGTAAAGATTTTCATTACCAGAATTAGAGATGTACAGCCATATTTAAATGCCGTTGTAGATGAAAGGTTTCAGCAAGCCTTAGAAGATGCTAAAAAAGTAGATGAGTTGATTGCAAGTAAAACAAAAACTGAGGAGGAGCTGGCTAGGGATACTCCATTCTTAGGAGTGCCTATTAGTGTAAAGGAAGCAATTGCTGTACAAGGTATACATTTTGTAGCTAATGTCACTGTTTAATATGTTAATAGTTCAGTAGTACTAGATAGATTATTTGTATTAATGTAATTAATATGTAGATGCTGTCATGCAGCTCTATAACCTGAAGCTGAGGAAAGATATTTGCACAGGTGCCTAGGTTGTTCATACCTTCATCCCAGCTGTACTACAACCTTGCTTGGTGTTTGTGTGCTGGGGAGAGAGAGCTTGTGATAAAAATGGCCCAGTTTGCATGTTGATAAGAAAGTTTGACGGAGAAAGAAATAGGGTGAACCTTGTGGCAGTAATATTAAATTTTAGAGATCAATTCTACCGTGGTAAGGACTTTAAGTCGTTCCTGCAGATCCTGCTATTGACATAATTTCTTCTTAGATTTAGTAATATAATTGATACTTCTTAAATGCCCTTTGCTTTTGTTCAGTGGTTTTCATTATCAAGTGGTATCTCTCATCTTGTGATTGATATCAATATAATTTTATCAGATTAGTACTCATGGTTGCCTGACCACCCTCTGATAAGATGGAAGAATCAGCAAAACAACTGTCAGTATAATTAAAGCAACTTATTACAAATAAATGGAAACACTATTTCTTGAGAGAGAAAATTTATTTGTAACACAATATCAATGCAAATATGCTGCTATGATTTGTTTTGATATTACAATTTGGAGAGATAAGTACCGTAAATAAAACTTCCTGTTGTTTACAGAATATTATAGTATAGAAGGAAATAGTGAATGGAAGACTGATAGTTAAGGTCTGATTTGAATTATCATAGTGACCTTTTACACCCTGTGAGTATAACAGATGTGGATGATTATGATGATTGTTTATCAAATGAATGCAAGTTCTCCACATCTATTGATAGAGAGGTTTCACAACTCCACAGGTTACATGTTTAGGTGTAGTTTGCTGTAACTACTAACCCAGTTAGTAGTTACAGCAAACTCAAGAAAAAATTAGTTCTTTTTGAAAAAAATACATCTCGGTGTCTATCTTGTGATAATCGATTTTTACCTTTGAACTGTTAATAAAGGTACATATCTCATCCTCTCCTATTATTTACCTCACAAGAAAATTGATAATTTTTTTTATGAATAAACAGAAGTTTAACAAACTCATTAGATTGCATTTTTTTTCCTTTTGTAGAGACAGTGACCTGATTGTTCTTGCAATGTTCAAAGAGGCTCTAGAGTTGTTTACCCCACCTGGATGAGCATAATTTTTTTTTTTTCTGCTCTTTATCTGAAGTTTATTGTTGCTGCTGCAATACTCCCAGAATTATGATTATGGAGGATATTCATTGTTCACATTTTATAGTCATCAATTTTAAGTTATAAAAGCTTTTAAAGAACAAAGGATAATTGTTAGAATAGATAATATTGGAATAAACTTCCAGAAAGATCGACCTTTTGTTGGCATAATTTAATGATATTTATCATGAGAGGATAAGTCCACCAGTACTAATCATAGTTGTGTTAAACAGTTTCTTTAATAACCTCCTCCAGTTTCTTTAATGATACTTGTAAGGATCATAATAACCATTCAGTAATTTCATCGCTAGTCATTAATTTGAAGAAGTCTGGGCTCAAATCCCATTGAAGGCTGGACAAATTATGTCTCTTCAGTCATGGGCTGTAATTAGCCAACCTGAAGTGGGGGGAGTTTTCTTCATGAATTATTTCAAGTTTTTCAGTGCAAATCAACCTGTAAATACATTTGTACGTCTTAAGAGGCTGATGTTCTATGAAACCAGCAACAACCCATTCACAAAGGGGGGGTTCAGTAAATTAAATCCCCCCTGAACTTAATGACTGTTTTGATCCTTCTGAGAATACTTTTTTCATTATTTAATCACCCCTTCAAAGCAGTTGTCAGTGATATAATGTAAAATTTAAGCTGAGATTCTGTGTTGGTTAGTGTGAAGAGTTCTAAACACAGCACTCATTTGCTCTCCAAACTGTGAAAAATAGCCATATACCAGTAATTTGACATCTCCTTCTCCTCAATACTTTACTGTTGGGAAAGGTAGCCAATAAGTAGAATATGATATAAATTTTTCCCTAACTGAATAATCCAAAGAGTGTGTAGCAGGATTTATCATTCCATAAGATCTGTCCATCATTCCAAAGTCCAAGAGCAGTGGGAAGTGCATCACCTGTAGCAAGTGATGCATTTCCCATTGCAGTGTTGCAGGTGTTCTTGGCTATAAAGGAAATTTGAAAATCAACAAGATATATATTTTAATAACTTGGTAATTTGGTTAGTTTTATTTTCAATGTAAATTAAGGCAGAGCTATAGGCAAGTAGTTAATTAAAAGTACAGAGTTATACATGTTTGTTCAATTCCATGTGATACCACAAAAAAAAAAAAAAAGGTAATATTCTTATAGTCTTAATTATATATGCTCCTCTGATTCTCTGTGGCCAGCCCAGAGTAAATAAAATAAATTTTGTTTATACTCTGGTACAACCATATAAGGTAAGAGAAGTTCACAAGAAAGAGAAACATTACTGTATTTAGTTGTCACATAGGCTTGAACCACAGTCACTCAAAGTGCATGCATTTTTTGTACTCTTGTGCTTGACCACTTGGCTCTGGAGGCCTTTGTAGATATAGATAATTTTATTTACTTGAATTCACTTTGCCATTTGGATTTAGTTATCTTTTTTTTTTTTTTTTTTTCACTTCTATAGGAATGTTATTTACAACAGGACTGGTATGCAGGAAAGGTGTAAGAGCCACAGAAGATTCTGATAATGTAAAACTAATGAAACAAGCAGGAGCTATTCCTCTTGTAATGACTAACACCAGTGAGTTGTGTCTGTGGTGGGAATCTTACAACAACATTTATGGACGCACCAGCAACCCTTATGATACAACAAGGATTGTAGGTGGCAGTAGTGGTAGGTATCGCAACCTAGTTTACACATTTGAATTATCCTTCCCCCTTTTCCTAGCTAAACTAATTTTCTTTCATGGCATATCCTGTTTATCCAACAAATTGTAGTTCTTGCTTAGTGGATAATTGAAAAAAAATGCCCATTAACTTGTCACTAATTGCAGAAAAGTTATTAAGCATGGGTAATTTTGACTCTTAACTGGAAGTTCTTAATATAGTGTAACTTTAATATACTGCACCTGGTTATTAGTGTTAGCAGTGGCAAATGATGAATGGAAGCAAGCTTATATAGCATCGGCCAAAACAAAAAAGAAAAAAAAAAAAAAAAAATAGTGTGGTTTTGAATACAGCAGGCCCTCGTTATAATGTGGTTTGCTCTATGCTGATTCACTATAACGCTGTTCTTATTTTATGACTTATATCTTACTATAATGCTCTTTTTCCAGTGTACAGATTAAATTTTTGGCATGTTTAACGAAAACATTTCATCTGATGTAGTCGATAGCTTAAAAAAGAATAGTAAAACAGCATTAAAAAGTTTCCCACGCCGACTTGCGAAATTTTCACACATTCAGTGAAATTTTCTTCCATGCTAATTTAATTGCAATACGGTGGCTTGTTACATAGTTCCAAGATCACCATTTTAAAAAATGATCAAGTATATTGCCCGTAATATTTGCGTTATATGCATTTATCCAAAGTCTAGTCATCACTCAGTACAGCGATAGGTAACGGACAGTTCACTTGGACACTGTATAATAATTAATGCAATGCAGTTACATATTCAAAGATGAATAATGGCGGATAAGAATTAAAAAGCAACGTCTGCACGCGGTATGAAGCCTACTAAGGTAAGAAAAAGACTGAATTTGAAAATTAAATTACACGTTTTGAAACGAATCGATTCTGTTCAATGACAAGTGGATCATTTATGACTGGCAGATTCAACTGTAAGAACAATTATAAAAAATAAAGAATTAATTTTAGCAGCAGGAAAGACCACCGTTCCACTGCAAGCAACTAAATTGGTTATGGCGAGGCTGGCTATTATAATTGAAATGGAGAGACTTCTAAATAATTTTATTGAAGATAATATCCAGCACACAATTCCGTTAAGTTAAATATTATTAAATAAAAAGCGGTTAGCCTATATGAGGATCTGAAGAAAACTCACCTTAAAAAAAAAAAAAAGTGGAACCATTTAAAGCTAGTAAGGACTGGTTCGATAGATTTAAAATTCAGGGAGAAGCCGTAAATGCAGATCAAGAAGGAGCCAAAACTTTCAAAAAAGAATTTCTTAAAATTATTAAAGAGAGGTGATATACTTCTCAAGTTTTTAACATAGATGAAACAGGACTTTTTTTTGAAACGAATGCCTAAAAAGAAGTTTCATATGGAAAGAAGAAGAAAAAACACGCCAGGCTTCAAAGCAGCGAAGGATCGGTTGACTTTATTGTCGAGTGGTAACTCTGCAGAGTATTTTAAAGTAAAACCCCTTTTTGTTTATTAAGAAGAGGGCCAAAGTATAACCCAAAATCGACCAAAGATACGAAAACTCGACATCCCAGGGCCATCGGATTAATAGATTCTTGATTTTAATTGGCATTTTAAGTATAATTTTGATATATAATGTAGTTACTTACCACATATATATATATATATATATATATATATAATTATGTAACAGAGAATAATTTATATATACAGATTTTTAATATTAAATATTTTTACCAACATTTGGCATCTTTTCACTACTTTTTTATTATTTGTGAGTCGCGGTGTATACCACTGCGACTCGCAAATACATATGTTACATTACGGGAGTATGCCGCTCACTTAGCGCTCGCTCTGTTTTCCCAGAACAAATTATCAGCATTAAGCGGGGGTCACCTGTATAACACAAGTGCAATTATGTTCCCTAAGAGGAACATAAACAAAAAAAAAAAAAAAACCTACCAACTTTGTGGGACATTAATCTACCCACTTCTGCAACACTAAAGTGAAAATATTTTGCTTTAACTGAAGATTTAACTGTTGCTTCTTGCAACACAACTACCATGGTAATGTTTACAAAGTTCTTTATTGCTATATCATCTCCATTCTAGATTTCAGCTCTACTATTTAGCCTTTCACAGCAGGAAAACTTATCTACACTTACTATTAAAAACAAATAATGATGGCTTTAATTCTGTTAAATTATATTTGGAGTTCCAACCAAGATGCAGAATTTTAGAAACAAATGATAACAATGCTGAAAGATTGCTATACAACTTTAATATTAGAGATATAGAAAATAAACATAAATTTCTGTTATTACTACTCTCTTTAATCATTAGGCCATGAACTTATCAATCACTTCTCATTATTTAGAAAATAAGAAGAGCATATAATATTCTATACATGTAACCGTTCTGGTATTATGAGTAGTGTTACTTCCTGAAAGAATTTCCATTTAAGATGATTATGTAGCAAATTATTTTTTCCTTAATTATCTTCTTAAAAGTAAAGAAAGGAAAATATGAGGATAAATGCAAATACCTTATTTTAGTATTAACACCAGGTAGTTTTCTGTAGAGGATTTTCAGAAAAGGAAATACCTGTTTTTGTTGCTTTAGGAAGTATCAGGTAATGTATAATTTGTTGAAGTCAAGTCTTCTTGTACAAAAAAAAAAAAAAATAAGAATATACACATATATATTGAAGATTAGGAGAAAAGAGAAAACTTTTAATATTGGACTTTAGTCATGTCATGTGTATCTATTTTCGTACACACACATATGAAGAAAGGTATTACAAAGAATAAAGGGGAAGTGGATGGAGACAGGTAAATAAAAAGGAAAGAAAATTTCAGTTTAGAGCAGAGGTACTCCTCCCCCCCCCATTGCCCACGAGCTGGACTGGGCATACAGCAAGGTTTTCCCTGACCTCCCCCAAAAGAACCCTACTCTAAAAATTATCATTAGTCATATTAGGCATCCTAGAAGCAAAATATGGAACTGTAGCTTCAAGGCTCTTCAGATATAAGCGTGCACCCTTTTCATATACACACAGCACAACCGAAAGCACTTGCAGATAATTTCTAGAAGTTTCAATAGTAAAAGTTCTTTTTTTTTTGTATTGATGTACATAATTAATATAAATTTAATAAATATTTTCTTACTGCACTTAAATGCTGCCATTTAGTTAGTTTTTTATCATGGTTATTTCATTCTGTGGCTCATCTTAAAATCTTTTGATTGAGCTGCAGAATTAACGTGTGTCTGCAAAAAAAAAAAGTTTACTTCAAATATCATGTATTTAATGAACAGCAGGAGAATAAATATCTTCCCACAGTTTCTCATATGTTATAGCAGGGGTCGGCAACCTGCGGTTCTTTATCTTTTAGCCCACATGAAGCTCAATTTGAATGGAGTTAAGAGGACATAAAAATCAAAGATGTGGAGTGCAAGACTAAAATGCCTTAAAACTAAAATTGAGGATTTGGAGAGGCAAAAGGCTGCCCTTGCAATTCTACACAAATGGACGGCAATAGACGAGTTGAAAATGCAAGACAAAATTGTGTTCGATGTGTGGAGTAGCTTACCGGATACGTATATAAATTTGAAAATATTTGCATTTGGACTTCTCTCAGTTTTTGGTTCAACGTATTTCTGCTGGCAAATATTTTCGAACATGAACTATATTAAAAATAAATCAAGAAACTGTCTGAAAAATGAGAGTTTCTCAGCATGTTTAAAGATGAAAATTACGGCATACTTGCCTGATGTTGAGAGACTAGCTCAAGAAGTTCAGCAGCAAAATTCACATTAATTTGTCTCTAATTGGATGTTTATTACATTTTTTTTCAGTAATAAAAAATATTTCAAAAAATATATATTTTTTAATAAAACACCTTCCCACTGTATTCCATTTCTTTAAAAAAAAAACCCAGCTTGAGCTGAGGTGTAGCTCTTGGGATTCTTTTCTTTTCTTTTTTTTTTTTTTTAAATTAGATCAAAAATTGCTCTTCACTCATAAAAGGTTGCCAACCCCTGTGTTATAGTATTTTCTGA
Source organism: Mastigoproctus giganteus (assembly GCF_048544385.1). Classification (NCBI taxonomy): domain Eukaryota; kingdom Metazoa; phylum Arthropoda; class Arachnida; order Uropygi; family Thelyphonidae; genus Mastigoproctus; species Mastigoproctus giganteus. The sequence continues at coordinate 15,094,117 of NC_143582.1, forward strand.
TGGATGCTTAACATTTATGAACATGTATATTTCTTATATTTCTTTTTAGGTGGCGAGGGTGCTTTGATAGCATCAGCAGGATCCATTCTGGGTTTAGGAAATGACATAGGGGGTAGCATTCGTATTCCAGCTTTCTTTAATGGCATATTTGGACACAAACCATCAAGAGGTAAGTCTTGTTTACAGCAACTTAGTCACAAAGGTGAAAGCAGTTATTCAAGAGGAGCAGTAGCCAACGATGTTAGTCACAATTGCAACCAATATCTTTTGCACATAACCCCATTATGTGGATTTTTTTTTATCTTCTCTTATATGCATATTATTTCACTTGCTTTTGATAAATTAACCAAATATGAGTACAGTAATACCCCGACTTACACGAACTCGGAGTTACGCGGTTCTTGATTTTTTCGTTTGGCAACGCTGCCGCCCACTATCTTCAAGGTCGTTTTTCATATGTTATCGATATACGGTGCGACGGCGGAGAATGAGAGCGAAAGATGAACAAAATTCAACTTTGCTGCTTTTATGTTTTTTATATCAGTGAAGGGGAAACACATTTCACCATAATAACGTAAAAACCAACACAATTCCAGCAATCGGTATAATCGCAAATGCAATTAGATCGAGTTTACTACCAGTTTATAACAGATTTCACTAGCAGAAACGCAACTGGATTTTTCTTGTTTTATGGTAGTAACCCCTAGAAATGCGAGGTGTTAATAGCGTATCTCTGCCTTTATGGTGTTGTTTATTCAGTTGCTACATGCGCGCAGCTTTGTTAAGCGTATCAAGCGTGCCTCCTCGTTTTGTAATTGTGCTTTATTCCCTAAAAATGAGTAAAATACTTAATTAAAAGGTGTGAAAAGGAAGCGTCCTGATGAAGACACTGCAGATTCAGAGAGAAAAAGAAAAGCAATTATCGATAAACAGAGGCGGACTGGGTCAAAAATTCTTACCCGGGAAAATTTATAGTGGCCTCATACTATGGTTTATGGCCAAAATCACACTGGCCCACCGGGGTTTCCCTGGTAAGGCTTATGGCCAGTCCGCCTCTGTCGATAGAGAAAAAATATGAAATTGTGAAACGCTTTGAGCGAAATGAAAGACCATGTGATATTGCACGTGCTACAGGCCTAAATGAAGCAACGGCGAAAAGCACATGACAATTGCAAACTTGACAGGTTGAAAATGGAAAAGATCTCAATTGTAAAGGGCTTAAAAATTTTAGAAAACATAGACTCCAACGAAGAACGCGTTATAGCTACAAAGCAAGGAATAAAAAAATTATTAGCTTGCTACGAAGAAATTCTGCGTGAAAAAAAAGAACGCGCTGTGTCGTCAGACGAATTTGTTAGATTTTATGAAGCCATCAACATCGAAATAACTTTTTAACGTAAGTCATTTGTTTTTTTAATACACATTTTTTATTAATATGTATAAAGAACTGCAATTTTATTAATATTTTTCTTCTAAACTAGTGTTTTTGTTAGTTCTTGGTCCCAATTAAGCAAAATTTATATGTATTTATATGCAAAATTGTACCCCGACTTACGCGAATTCGACTTACACGATTTTCGTTGGACCCACCTATCGCGTAACTTCGGGGTATTACTGTAATTATAATTCATGTAGATTGCATTTTTATCGCTCTAAACAGAAGATAATTCAGCAATGAAGATGTTTTCTTCTTCAGACTTATTTTCTCCTCTATTCCATATAATTAGCTATCTGAAAAGGTGGACTTTACTTAGTTTGGAATGACTTCAGCTATTCTAGATTTCTTCGGGAGCTTTTCAACAGATCTGCAGTATGATAAACCAGTTAAAGTTATGTAAAAGTGCCAAATACTGTAACTATAAGTTAAAACACATTATACAAATCATGCAGTAATAAGTTTCCAGATTACTTGATTCTATGGTGACTATCAAACAGACTATGCCTCTGCTTAATTTGACTGAATCTGATTCTGAACCTAATTTGATCAGAATGAGAGACTTAGACTCATTCTGATCTTGATTGGTTTTTTGAGGGGGGGGGGCAGCCTTATTACTTATCCAAGGTTATTTGTATTCCTTATCAAAGCATTCAATTTTAACATTATCAAAGTTACATATAAACATAAATACCTATGGTCAGCATTTTACTTTTAACACACTGAAATAAATTTTATATATAAGCTTAGACTAATCAAGCAGTGCATGACTTGCTTGGTCTGTTTGCATATTATTGTTTGTTTATGAAAATTACACTGCTCTGTGTGCTAGGAAAATAATTTAATTAGTAAATTATTTACAAAATTAACAATTGCCATTCATTCAAATGCTGTTTTTTCCATTTCATTGGCAACTTTTTTAAAATTAATTTTAAATGATTTAACATAACACAGTATAAGTCAAACATTACAAATCTGACAATCTTGGGACCAGATCCTTGCCAGATCTTGGAATTTTCTAGATTTCATGTGGTTGCATTATGGTATAAAAAGCTGAATGAAATATTGCTTCTCTTCCACAACTTATTTTTGTACATGATACAGTTCATTACCTTGTACAGTACATGTTATTGTACAAGGTAATGAACAGTACGTGTAAAAGGATAGTAAATATACATTTACTGTGCATTTCACATTGTAAAGTGGAGTAAAATTTATTATCCTTGCAAAATATATATGCATTGTGATATAGTCAGTTCTCGCTTTACAAATTCCCAGGTTTACGAGTTTTTTTTTTTTTTTTCAAAAAATCAAGTATCAACAAAATCGAAAATATGAACATTAATTGCAAAAAATGAATGGTAAATATTCATAAACACCTCATTTCAAACCATGCGTGTAGCTATACAATACAGTGTATCCAGCTTTACGATATTAATCCATTCCAGAGACACCATCCTATCGTGAAAATATCGTAATGTGAATCCATAACACATGGCAATTTGTTCCACGACCTCGAAGTTGAAATTTTCGCTATATAACTCTCTAAAAGGTCGTTTTTATAGTGCAAATTGTATTAGTTACCAATTCAAATCAGTAAAATGCACTACACGTTCATCGTTATTATATGTTATAAGAACCAATTTTGAATGCCTTTGTGACATTTTTTTAAAGCACATTTCTGGAGGTTATGACCATAAAACAATTTGCACTTTCTGGTTTATTGGCCTTTTCTTCTACTGCAAGCAATTCATAAAAAAGCATATTCCGCTGTATTGTAACTACAGACAAACAGCTAGCCCCTTGTAATAATAGTAAATCAAAATGAAAACAGAAAATATTGTTTTATATACCCACCATTTAGAGGAAAGGTATATTGAAGGATATGATTTTATCCCAAAATTTAAAAAAAAAAACTTAAAAGTGACATCTATGAGATGTCAAACAGTGGTTGAATGGTTAAATGCACTCAAGTTCACAACTGCATAGTAACAAGCATTTTAGACAACACATTTAATTTCAGCCAGAGGTGGATTTATAACTAGCTATAAAATGCACTTTCCAATTGCAATCGTGCTTTTAACCATGATGATCTGGATAGATAAAGAATAAATTGGATTGTAGCAGCAATGTCTGATTATGTTTTTCTAATTTCAAAATTGTTTTAAATTTTATATCTGTTGGTAATCAGTACTTTATTTTAATATTGTTGTCAAATAATGAGTTTTTTTTTTTTTGTAAAGTAAAATTAAGTCATCTAACAATAGTATAAAGATAACAAATATAAATAATAATGAAGACTTCTTGATTTTCAGGAATTGTTCCAAACAGAGGTCAGCATCCATTAGTGGAAGGAGATCTTCAAACTTACTTGAGCACTGGACCAATGTGCCGTTATGCTTCTGATCTGAGACCAGCAATGAAGGTTTTAGCTGGAAGTGGGCTGTCAAAATTAAAGCTAGATGTACCAGTAAGTATGTGCTTAAAATACTTTTTTTTTTTTTTTTTTTTGACAAAAGTGGAAATTTTTGAATGATGAGTGCATAGAATTAGCATTAGTAGAGGCACACGATGCAAGAAAGCAAGCTTATAGAGCATCAGCCAAAAAAAAAAAAAAAAAAAGTTCCCATTTCACTGATCCAATCAATCCAAATGTTTGTCTAGTTCTACCTTGAATTTATTTAAGCTATCGCTTCCACAGCAACAGATGGAAGTTTGTTCCAACAATCGACTACCCACTGGCTAAAGGCAAACTTCCACACATTTATTCTACAACTGTCTTTCTTCAGTTTGAATCTATGCCCCCTCAGGTTTGTAATATGAGCAAGAGGAAGAATCCCCTCAGCATTAAGCCTGCTCAATCCATTCAAAGCCTTATATACCTCAATCAATCAGATTGCTTTGTAGGTGCCTGGTCTCCAGAAGCTGCAATTTGCAGATAAGCCTTTCTTCATAAGTGCACTCCCTTTGTTCCTCTCAGCAGTCTTGTTGCCATTCTCTGTACTTGTTCAAGCAACTCTACATCCTTCCTAAAATGAGGCTTCCAGACCTGTATGCAGTATTCAAGGTGTGGCCTGACCATTGCCTTATACAAGGGGATTATTACCTCCTTATCCCTGCTTGCAAAATTCCTGTATATCATTGACAAAACCCCATGAGCTGCTCTGTCTGCTCTGCTCAGAAAACTTCATATCTGACTGCACAATTACCCTAAGTTCTCTTTCATTCTTCACTACCCTGAGTGTAACACCACCCCGTTAGTACATTTCTCTGGGGTTACTGCTACCCATATGCAGTACTTTGCATTTGTCAGTGTTAAACTTCAGTTGCCACTTCTCAGCCCATCTCCCCATGTTTTCCAGATCCTATTGCAGCAGCATACTGTCTTTACTGTTATTAACAACCCTGCTAACCTTTGTATTATTTGCAAACTTTGACATCAAGTTTGATATACCTTCATCAATATCCTTGATAAATATAATAAACAACAATGGGCCCAACACCGAACCCTGAGGGACACCGCTAATAACATTAGTCCACGTAGAACAGTTATTAGTGGTGTCCCTTATATAGGCTATCTGTAGCTAGTTCCAAGCACTCGTGGTGAGTTTAATTGGCTCACCTAGCACTATGCAATTTAAATATGTCCATATCATATTTTCTGTCCAAAGATTGACTGATACAGATAAGAAGAAAAAAAAAAGAAAACTTCAAATAGAAAAATTTATTTCTTTATAGATCAGAGTTTATTTAATTATTAAAATCATCCTTAATTGTAGATTAGTAGAACTTGTAATTTGATTAATTTTTAGCAATATTTTGATAATATCTTATCACCGATTTTTATTGCTGTTTTCTGTCATTTAAGCCCTACTAATGTCATAAAGGCCTCGGGGTGATTGTGCAGTCAGATATGTTCTCTGAGCAATGCAGACAGGAGCTGCCAGGATAGCTCAAAGGGTTTTGTCAGTGATATACAGGAATTTTGCTAGTTGGAATAAGGAGGTGATTGTTCCATTGTATAAGGCAATAGTCAGGCCACATATTGAGTACTGCGTACAGGTCTGGAGGACTCATTTTAGGAAGGATTTAGAGCTGCTGGAATGAGTACAGAGAAGGGCAATGAGATTGGTGAGGCAAACAAAGGGATGCTCTTACCAAGAAAGGGGCGCCTCTGTAGCCAGGTGGGCAGGAGCAGCAGTGTGTAGCACACGCTCCTTGATTAGACCGGGGTTTGAGCCTGTCACCACCAAATACAGAGGATGCGGAAAGGTCAGGGAATGACTACCGCATATCCCCGGAGCAATATGGCCTTAGTTGCTAATGTTCCTAAAAACCAAATAACAAACAAACAAACCAAGAAAGGATTCAGTTCTGCAGATTTAGCATCTGGAGACAAGGCACCTGCGAGGTGATCTGATTGAGTTGTTGTTGTTATTGGTTTTTAGGAGCATTAGCAACTAAGGCCATATTGCTCCGGGGATATGCGGTGGTCGTTCTCTGACCTTTCCGCATCCTCCACATTTGGTGGTCAACGGGCTCGAACCCCAGTCTAATCAAGAAGCATGTGCTACACACTACTGCTCCTGGCTACGGAGGCGCCATCTGATTGAGTAAGCTCAATTTTGATGGGATTCTTCCTCTTGCTCACACCTCACACACGAGAGGGCACAAATTCAAATTGAGAAAAGATTGTTGCAGAACAGATGTGTGGAAGTTTGCCTTTGGCCAGCAGGTAGTTGATTGCTGGAACAAACTTTTATCTGTTGTTATTATTGTATAAGTTGATAGCTTAAATAAATTCAAGGAAGAACTAGACAAATTATTGGAGGGGATGAATAGATTAAATGGCAAGTGTCTTTTTTTGCTGATGCTGTATAAGCTTGCTTTCTTGGATCATTTGCCACTACTAATGTTACGGTCTCACTTGTAGAATCCCTTGGCTAGGCAGTTCAGCACTTATGAGTTTGACACTTCTGTTTTAATTGAATTAAGACAGATTTCTGGAAAACTTGTGTTTTGAGGTTTTATTGAAAGTTTACTTTCTTTTTTTTTTCCATTCAAGTTTGTATTATTATGTTTTCTAAATATAGAATTGTTGAATTTATCAATATGTTTCAAAGCCACAGCAAGATGGTTCTGTTTCTTTATCTTTAGTACAGAATACAACTGCTATGTAATTTTGGTTTTGTTTTTGGACAGTAGTGGCATCTTTATGTTTTCTGTCATTTATGCACTTGTGTACTTGTCTATTATTTATTCCAAATTTAAGATATCATACAGAATAATAGTAATTGTTACAACATAACTGTCAGAGTTCATAATTTTATCTTACTGTCTTAGAATAGTATATTCATTATATAGTGCATGTTTTATGACTGTGTTTTCTTTAGGTAAAAAGGTAATCTTCCTTTGATTATTTATAATAAAATAAAGTTTTCAATTAACTAGAATGGTTAAAATTAAATTTAATATAATTATGAAAGGGAAGGTGCCTAGAGTGTGTATGCAGATAAAGTAGTTTTTTTTTTCTGAAATGATCGGCCCTTGCTCCAGAAAATTTTATTACACAAAATGTATTGTCAAACCATGATATTAATAAGTTTGCACTTCCAATGCAACTTACTGGGCTTGTAGTGGTGGAGAAAAACCATTTCATTATTTTTATTATAATATATGCTGGATTGCTCTGCCTTTCTCACTTTTCGTGTTTGTCTCAATGCTTTGCATTGTTATCATTTCAGAGATAGTAAAGCATTCTTCATGTGGAGGAACTAATCAAAAAAGAAGTAGTGAGACTGTCATAATCTTATGTTTTTATTAACAGTTATTTTCATAAAAAATTTTAATATATACTTAAATATTGAAATATAGATTTTTTTTTTTACTCTAGAGATAATGAATTTTCTCATAGGTAAATATGCAACGTTTGAAGATATATTACATGTTGGATGATGGCGGAAATCCTTTTCATACTCGTGTCGATCCTGAAATTAAAGAGGCTCAGAAAAAAGTTAGTAAAAAAAAAAATTTATATACATTGCATATACTCGATTTTACTAATTGCAGTTGTGTTAGCACAGTGGTTTTCAACCTTTTTTTAAAAACGGCACACCTAAGTAATTTATTTTATTTTGCAGCATCCCTACTCAATTTTTTGCCTGTTAGATCCGATTCTCTCTCTCTCTCTCTCTCTCTCTCTCTCTCTCTCTCTCTCTCTCTCTCTCTCTCTCTCTCTCTCTCTCTCTCTCTCTCATATATATTTAATATTAAAAATATATATGTTATATGATAGTTATTACTATAATATAATTATAAAAATTACATTTCATAATACAAATTATATATACAGTATATAATAATTTTATTCTTTAATAAAATAGAGGTACTAAGTAAACATCAATTATAGATCACCACAAAATTAAAAAGATACTGTACACCTTTTTATAATGAAATAAACATATAAATTTAAACAAATAATAAGTTTAAGTAACTTAAACCCAAATTACATGGCACCCCCGGAATGTTGTTGCGGCACCCCCAGATGAAAACCACTGTGTTAGCAGTTTTAAACAGAATATTAAATAAATTAATTGAATAATATATCAGGGTTAACAATTAAACATTAAATATTAATTATTTTATGTAATATTTAGTGAATCTAGTGAGTATGCTTTCATTAACAGCATCATCACAACACTGTTGTTACTGAAAGAGCATGGTACCTTTATACCGTGTGATATAAAGCAGGTGGGCAGTTATGTGTGCAGTGCAAGTATGGACAAAAAAGATGGTATGATAGTTTACATCAGATGTGCTTGTATGAGTATCTTGGAAACTGCAATCCTGCTAGGGTTTTCAACCATATCTTGGATGTGTCCAGACTGGTCTAACAACCAAATAACATCCAGCCAATTGCAATCTTGTGGCTGTAAACAGCTTGTTGAAATGAGAAGCCAATAGAAGCTAACAAGACTTGTGCAGGGTGACAGAAAAGCTAGTCAGTCAGTCAAATAACAACCCAGTACAGTACAACAGTGGTAACCAAAGAGACATTCAGAATGCAGAATTAGCAACTGAACTGGGTTCCACTCCTGTTAGCAAAAAAAAAAAAAAAACCCAAGAAGGTGCAGCACCCCCAGTGGGCTCAGGAATACCAACACACTAGGAGATTGGAAGAACATTGCTTGTTCTGACAAATCTCAGTTCCTGATTATGGTCCTCTCATCAGCTGTTTCATGCTGATGGGAGGACACAATATGGTGAAAACAGCATAAATCCATGAACATATCCTACCATGGACCCACCCATAGCAATTTCCAACAAAGTCTTCTGAAGCATTAAATATTATTTAACTGTAACTTAGGTTAATGTTATTTGGAGAATAAGTTTTTTGAACCAAATTGAAAAAAAAAAAAAAAAAAAAAAAAAGTTTCCAGCAGTAATTCTCAATATCATTGATCATAAAGAAATTGGTGTTTTGTAGTATGAGATTGACCATTTCAGGGTGAGGGCCTGAACACTATTATGAAAGAAGAAAGAACTGATGTAAATTGGTCTTTGATCAGGGAAAGGAAGCATAAAATAAATAATCTCAAGTCATCTTGGCATTTTAATAATTCCTCATTTCTACGAATATCAGAGAATGTGCATGAAAAACGGAAAAAAAAAAAAAAACTGAATTCAGATCTTCTTGTTTTGGAAATACTTTTGACAGCCAAATCTGAAAAGTAGTATCATTGTTATAAACAATACTTTGGCTTAACATTTATTTAGAAGTGAAGTGAAAAGTCTGCAACAGTATCTTTCTTGAAACAATCACGATAAGTTGATGTATGGCAGACAATCCAAAAAGAAATTCACATACAAAAAAATCCTGGGTAAGCTAATATTTGAAACCAAAATAATGGTAAACAGCTTTGTGGCTGTATTTTAATATGAAATGTATATATTGTCAGCGAAATTTAATTTCTAGTGTAGTGTTGGAGTTTAAAAAAGCCTGCTTTTTCTCAAAAAGTCATGTTTTTGGGAAGGACTCCTGCTTTTTTTGCCTATTTGACAAAAAAAAAAAAATGTTTTCCCCTTGCCTACGATTACCTGATCTTCACTTTTTTCGGAAGTCAGCAGCTGTGATCTTCCTACCATCACTTTCCAAATAATTTGCCATGCCTTTATATAGGCATTTCACAAAATATGCCAACAAAGAACTGTCGGGTTAATGAAAGAGAATTTGTTATCAGTTGTCAGCAGCAACAGGTTTAGATTGGTTTAAAAAAAAACAGTGCTTTTGGTCATGGTTTATCACCATGAGTGAAACATGGTGATAAACCAGTAACCAAATGATAGAGCATTGTTTGAAATGCAATCTCTGCAATGGCTAACTGGTTGTGGTATGATGGCCTAAACCATCCATTCCTGAAATGTGGAGGAAATCAATTAGAACCAATCATGAAAATGCTCACTGAGAATACACAGCATGGTATTTGCCATATGTGGTCAAGCCCCATTCTGTTGAAAAAATATTTGGTCAAAATTTAATTGCCTGTTTCACTCATGACAGGTTTTCTGTAGAGAGTTATTACACACATTCTGTTTTTTTAATGTGGCCATTAAGATGAAAATGAGGTTCATTTTTAAATATGTGCTTGCAATAATAGCAAAATTATTTTCCAAAAAATGCAGAAATGGACCAAAGAAGGCACTCTTTTTTTTTTTTTTAAACAAACAGCAAGAAAATGTTGCGTTTGAATCTTTCTTGAATTTCTGCCATTGAGTCTCAACCCTCTGAGCATGCAGATTTCTTTACAGATTCACCTTTGGATAACGTATGCCATTTTAAAATTGGCAAGAAATAATTTAAAATTTTTCACTTTCTGATGCTACCCATTTTCAATCTGTTATGAACAAAATTGTGAATAATTTGTTTTTATATTAAAAATGTATGTTTTTAATTATTTTTTTTAAATAAAACCCTTTTGCTATGCTTTAGACATATACTTCAGGCGTGTTTTTTTTAACTTAGTGTTGGCAAGTGAAACTTGAAAGAAACAAAATTTGAAAAAGCACGTACTTCGGCAATAAAACAACACTGAGTTTCTTAAACAAAATTTGAAGCAAGCATTGTTATTGGGAGATGCTGCGATTAAACAGAAGCTAGTGAACGTCTGTAACTGGATGCTTGGTTTTTATTTGTTTTATATCGCTTCAGATTTTAGTTACTTCAAGTGGGAATCAACCTACTTTTAGAACATTTTCCATGGAGGACAGTACAAAAACCAGGTACTTTTGTCAAGCAACTGTCACTGGAAGTTGATTAATTCAGTTATAGTGAGAAGAAAGCCCAAAAATGTTTCTGCCCTTTCCAGTCTAGACTGCCTCAATCATGTGGTTTTCAATCCCAGGTCAAAACTGTTGTCAGAAGCCAGCTGCAAAAGTGTCAACGGTTCATTTCTTTGTCAAATGGAAACACAACAACGGTTTGTCAAATGGAAACACAATAATCGAGGAATTCATAAATTGATGTCACTCTTAGATTTTGTTTAAATTAGAAAAAAAAAAAAGCCCTGGCATACTTTATCCTCAGATGCTCCAATCAGAGGGTTAACTGAAAATACCTTTCTCAGTGTCAGTCATGGACTCATTCATCTCAAATTTAACTGGTTTCTTTTATTTCAAACCTGTTCGAAGTTTTCTTGCATCCAAATTTCATTCAAAATTCATGTTCAACTTGAACAAGAGGCAGTTTAGTAAAATAACATTGCTCTGTTGTCTTTGCCATCATGCTCAGTATCACTTTCATGAAATTACAGCTGGTGCCGTATATTCATCCAAGACTACAGAGTTCAGGGATTGAAAGTGCATTAGTATCCAGAAATATGAAGTGACTTGCTGGATCATTGCACTTCAGTCGATAGTCAACCAAATATTTTCTATCAGAGTTGTCCAGTGTTTCAGCAGGCACTCACTCAACTGGTACATCATTTTATGATCTCTAAATCTTTATAACTTTTTTTTTTAATATATTTCTGTTATGATGCTGTCTCGTTGAAGCAGCCCATCTCCAGGCTTTTCTCCTTGTTTTGAGGCCATTTGCATTTAGGCAGCCTTTTCAGGACACAGTTGGACGTGGGATCCTCTGTAAATTATACTGATTTGGCCCACCCCCCCCTTGGAGACTTATTTTGAAATTGAATGAACAATTTTTCCTTGTATGGATTGAACCATATAAATGTTCTGTTTTTCTGTTGATTGTTTAAAATGCGACTCATTCACCAAATTGCTTGTGACCACTATTTGATATCCTAATCTCTATATTTAATGCACCATGCCAGGTATCATTTTATTTGTCCAAAATTTAAAAAGTTAAATTTTCTGAATATGGCCTTTCACATCTGCTGAAGGTGGTCAACAATAAACTGCTGATGGTATGACAGTTTTGCCAATTGTCTGTGACCATCCTCAAGCCAGTTTATAGCTATTGGCTGTTCATTGTTGTTTGACTAGATGCAGAAGGTGGTATTTATTAATGAGTCATGTATTATTATGCCAACCCTAGCCTGCCCAATTGCCAAAAATCATTTGTGCCTTTTTAGGCAGTAATTTGTACTAAAATAATCAATACGCTGAAATAACAAGCTGCTTCAACTTGGCCTTTACAAAATTAACAAAGTTTGACTTTATTATTATTATCATTAGCCATATAGTGCAAGAAAGCCTGAGGCTTTTGCTGCACCAGCTAAAAAAAAATTTCTGAGTTACCCTGAGAGAGAGAAGTAGAAGGGGATCACCAAGGAAGAGAAGAATAATGATCTCCAGCTCAGGACCCTGGGGTGTGCCAAGCCCATATTCACCAGATGTGAGCCCCTGGGGTTCAACATGTTTTTCATACCAAATTTATTTTCCACCCACAACTGCACTATTACTGGTCATTATAATTGAAATATAATTAATATCTAACGATAGGTCATGAAACATCATGATCGCAACCACTCTAAAGTTTGAGATGATTTCTCAGAGAACCATCTATAACCTTCACTCACAATACAGTGCTATGTTCAGAATTTATGCAAATTGTTTTCCATAACTGCATTAATGAGAACATTGATATTATATGTAATTAAACTACAAGCAGATGGGTATTTAAATGTATAGTAATCATTTTGTCAATTCCATTTTTAATGTATTTTTCTGATAGGTACTAGTGCTTTGTTGTTTGTTTGTTTGTTTGTTATTTAGGAGCATTAGCAACTAACGCCATATTGCTCCGGGAATATGCGGTGGTCATTCCCTGACCTTTCCGCATCCTCCATATTTGGTAGTCACGGCTCGAACCCCGGTCTAATCAAGAAGCGTGTGCTACGCACTGCTGCTCCTGCCCACCTGGCTACGAAGGCGCCACTAGTGCTTTGTATTTCTGCAGACTAGTGTAAAATTGGAGCCTCTTTTGGAAAGGCTCTGTAAATGACATAGATAAAAACCAAAATGTAGCTAAATCAGTGTAATCCAGAATGGATATCTGTTTTCTCTCAGGTGGTGAAAATGTAAAAATTTTGGTATTTATCCAGATCCATCTAATGCAAGCATGCAGTTGCATATTGCTAAGTTTCTTTTATGCTAACACTAACACTTATTCTAAACTTGCACACTGTGTAGTAGATGCTTGAGCAGAGGAAAGAACAAGTTAAGTAATGTATGCAGTGCATTACATTTCAGATACATTCAATTTTTTTCTTAAATTAATTGAAATTTTTCTTTTTTAGCAGTTCAGTTTAATTACAATTATATAATATTTATTACCCTTCTCCCATATATTTTTTTAAGCCCTCCCCCCCCTCTCTCTCTCTCCAAGAAATATAACATTCACAAGTCACATATAACAATACATGAGAAGCATATCAAAATGTCTAAAGCTAAGAGTACTGCACTAAAACTACATTTAATCTTTTTTTTTTTTTTTTTTTTTTTTTCAATACAAACTAGAGGGAGGCAGAAAAATAAATAATATTTCCATTTTATTGAAATTTGGGATGGTTTCAACAAATACTTCTAAAAGAACTAAATGTAAGATATCATCAAAATCTGTCCACTAGGAGTTCACTTATCACATAAAGATGGACATAGCAAAAAAATACACATGTGTATGTGTATTCATTTAAAAATGAAAAGGCCAAACATCATTAAGAGGGAAAGATCTGCTTGTTTAGTATTAGTGGTGTTAGCCATATATGCAAGGCCACGTAATTTGTGGGGGGGGTGCATTGGATGGGCTGCACCAGGGCCCCTCTGAACTAAGGAGCCCCAGTTGAGGGAGCCATCAAAGTCTCAACATAAATAAACAAGCCCCTTAACCTTTTTTTGCATCTGGGGCTAACCAAGTACATTTGTGCAGCCCTGCATATAGTGCAAGGAAGCCACAGGTGCACTGGTCAGAAAAAAAGTAAATAAGAAAAACCAAACCTCTGAATCTTGTCAAACTGTCAGTCTCAACTACCAGCAGAGGCAGCTTGTTCTAATAATCAATAATATGCTGGCCAAAAGAAAACTTCCTACAATCTAATCTAAACCTCTTCCACTGTAATTTGAATTTTCCAGAACTAGAGGCCATAACCCTTAATTTTGGAAGATTCCACTGTTAAAGAATTATTATTAGAAGCAGTACTACTACTGATTCTGGTTTACCTATCTTTATTACAAAAAATGACGATAGGCTTTCTTTGACGATACTCTCCCAAAAAACTTTAGGTTAGGTTAAGATATTTACTGTACAAAAATTTTTAATATATATCAGCATGCTGCTGAAAACATGTCCTCTTGGTTCACACAATGGTTATGATTACAGTGCTTTCACACAATATGGAACTAGCTTGGGTTCGTATCCTTCCCAATGACAGGAACTGATTATAAAATACATGAAAATTTTACAAACATAACACACTGGTGTTATGTTTGTAAAATTTGTGACGTTAAGTTGTCTTGGCACAAGTTCAAAACAAGTAATCTGAACAAACTAAAAACATCAGGTAAGTGTACTCTTTGATTAAAAAATAATAATAATAAAAAAAAAAAATTCACTTGCTTTGGATTATGCCGACATCAGCCACACTTGATTTCTTTAAGTACAATGAATGCACACATCTGTTTAAAAAACATTTCTTTATAAATTTCTATATGTAAAACTTTTTTTTATCATGTACAGTATATATTCTGATGATATTAAAGATTTTCTCATTTTTATCAGAAGTTTTTATTTTTATTTTTTTAACTTTTTATTTATTTCACTTATGGGTTTTAACTAAAATATGAATACCATATTTCAGGTGCTCTTTTATTTTCAAAACATTTATGGAATTAAAGCAAAGAAAGTTTACCTCAAGCGGCTTCGTCACTCTTTCCAGGTGTGGTGTTTTGCAATGGCATCGGCAGATGTGACTCCACTTACTGTTGAGCTGGCAGGCCGAAAAGGAGAGATTGAGCCAGTTGCAGAGCTTATAAAATGGTTTCTTGGCTTGTCCACTCATATATTACCTGTAATAATCCTTTCGATATTAAACAAAATTGCAGGGACAAAAGACATGAAGCAAGTGGCTCCATATTTCAGGGTAATAGCAGATTTACATCAAGAATTCCAAGAGATGCTTGGAGATGACGGCATATTTTTATATCCTTCCCATCCGGAGCCAGCACCTTACCACAATCAACCAGTTTTAAAGCCATTTAACGTTGCCTATACAACAATGTTTAACCTTTTAGGCCTTCCTGTTACTCAGTGTCCTCTCGGACTTAGCAAAAAGGGATTGCCCATTGGTTTGCAAATAGTTGGCGGTCTTCATAATGATCATCTTACCCTGAGTGTAGCTGAAGAGTTAGAGAAAGCATTTGGAGGTTGGGTTGATCCTAGTTCAGTTAAGACAAAATAAAAGTAGAATAGTTGTTTAGAAGCGGTATACATTTTGAGAGAAATCTACTTTTGGTTCAACTTGTGATTTCTATTTGAGCATTCAGCTTGAGTAATGTTGAACTTGATCTCTATTGTTTTTAACTGCGATTTTGCTGTTGATACTTGTGAAAGTTTTCTTGGATGCCATATATAAACATTTGATGTCTCTGTAATGCAATTCAAACAAATGGCAATCATGACTGTATATATATAAATGCCTCTAATGCAAAGTTTGAAATATTTGTTATTGTTATTGTTAATATATTTTGCTGTTATCTGTTATAAGGCAGTATTTTTATATCTTTGTATACAAATGTATGTAACTTTTAATTTAACCTTTGTTCGATTTTAACATTTGTCCTGATGACATTGCATTCAATTTTGATTGTTAGTAATCGAAATAAGGACAGTACAGTTAAGTATAATTTAAAAAAAAAAAAATCATAGCTGGCATTGTGGACCATATTAATTAGTTTTTAAATATTAATGAAATATTTAAAAACTTTCTATTCACTATCATTATTTTGTCCCAGATTGTCATGATCAATGCAAACATTTTATTTTTTTTATTTTTAAAATTCAGAGTATCAAACCTTTTTGTTGATCATTGAAAACATATTTTCTGCCTACTGTTTTCCTTAACAAGGCATTTGGAAACAGGTTGGCCAATCACGCATTGTGCTGCCATCTACCAGAGGTTCTTAAACATTATAAACATTCAGGCAGTTTAGATTCATGCAAAATATTTTATATTTTGCATCATTATTTTGTAAAAATCAATTAAATTCTTCTAGGAAAAAAAAAAAAATTTTCCAGTGAAAGAGTTAATTCACTATTAATTTCTAAAAGGTTAATTTGGTATTCATAATTTTAATGTATAATAGGATGTAATGTAAATTTATGTTTCATTATTTTATTCTTTTACCCTTGAAAGAAGGAAGTGATGTGATTGTTAAATAATGATGGATATTTAAGCATATGTTTTGTAATTAAAGAAAATAAAATTAAAAATTTCTAATTAGAAATAAAATTCTTATGTCCATTTTATTACGATATATAAATCATTAAAATTTATTTTCAATATAATTTTTTTTTAAGCAAAGAGGGATAATTTTACTGAAAAATTCTATATACATAACATTTTTACTATATTAACACGATAGCATTAATCCTCAATTTTAAAATTTGTTAATTTTACATTTTCTATCTGTGTATAGATGCTTATTTCAGATGTGATGTATACAATGAGTGTTCTGTAAATTTAATGTACATTAATTCAATATATTGTCCTACTGCTGTCTGTATTTATTCAATTAGCCTGTACATTTTGAAATAAAATACTTTTTTTTTCTAGTAATGATTGATAAGCTGAATATCATTATTTTTTTTTTCATAAAATAACAATTTCACCCATTCTTTTTTAGAATAGTTTCACCTAAAGCAGGGGATTAATGAGCATAAATTTTAGCACACATACATATTACACAGCATTGCATTGAATTTATAATTTTGGAAAGCCTTAAAAGGTGGTGCACAAAAAGTCGTTGAAACCATCTTGTTGGAATTGGAAAAATTGCAGCTAGTACTTTTGGAGATTTAAACATTTTAATAACACCTTGCCATGACTTCAGTTGATAAGCTGTGGTTTTATTCTGCTATGTAAACCTCAATCACAGAGAACTTGTCAAGTTAAGAATGAATATAACTTTATAATTATCATTAAAAATATATTGGCCATCTTTGACCATCACTTCCTTAGAAGATAGCAAACCCAAAATAACTTACCCAGTTGATGGGGCTGAATTAAAAATAGTAGAGGAAGAAAAGGATCTGGAAGTTATATAGGCAGATATGAATTTTTCTGAGCAGTGTAAACAGGCAGCAAAGGAAAGTCCACAGTATCCTAAGTATCCTATTAATAATTTATAAAAACAATATCCTGTAGGGATAGGGAGATCACAATTGACTGAAATTACATATATATTTGGAGCAATATCGCCTTAGTCTCTGATGCTCTGATAAAACCTTATTAAAACAACAATAACAACATGAAAAGCAGCATTGCATAAACCAAACATCAACCCCAGGGGCTCACATCTGGTGAGTATGAGCTTGGCAAACCCAGGGTCCTAAGCTGCATATCATCATTCTTCTCTTTCTTGGCGATTCCTTTCTACTTCTCTCTCAGGGTAACTCGGGAATTTTTTTTGGCTGGTGCAACATAAGTCACAGGCTTCCTTGCATCATACGGCTAATAATAATACTGCTACATCAAACAAGTGAATAGCTTTAAATATCTAGGGATCTTTAAATAATAATGACCAAGGCACAGAAATTAGTAGCATAATTGGTATGGCCAAAGAGGTATTTAAGAATCGTAAGAACTTCCTCTGTGACATGAAACTGGATTTTCAGTAAAGATATCGAATGGCACACATGGAGCACTCCTATATGGATGTGAGACCTGGGTCATGCAGAAGGCAGGAAACTGGAAGCCTTCGAGATGTGGACACTCAGAAGAACGCTCAAAATTCTGTAGACAGATCAGGAGGTCACCAATGAGTAGTTCCTTAAGAGGGCAAGGACACTACTAACTACAACTGCAAAGAGAAAGACTGCCTACCTTGGGCATATTATAAGAGACCCACAATATGACCTGCAGAGACTAATCTTGCAAGGGAAGATTAAAGGCAAAAGGAAGACCAAGAAAAAAGTGGCTTGATAATATCAAAGAATATTAATATCAAGATTGACAAAGAATTAACCCAGGGGCTCACATCTGGTGAGTATGGGCTTGGCAAACCCAGGGTCCTCAGCTGGATATCATCATTCTTCTCTTTCTTGGCGATTCCTCTCTCTCTCTCTCTCTTGCTGTTTGTTGGATGAAACACCCACGTTTCCAGGAGAAAAAAATAAAAACATTACCCTTGCCTGAGACCAACTAACTCAGCCACATTGTGAAAAAAAAAAAAAAAAAAAAAAACCATAAAAATTCATGTCATTAGCAGGAGTTTAACTTGGTCTTTTGCACTCCATTTGGGGAGGACGGTGATCATAAGAACTCCCTTACCCGTGAGGGCCCTTTGGCATGCGCTACAAAAAATAACCACAACCACTATAAAAGTCAATTTACAATTGACACGTATAGTCAAAGCTAAAGTTCTATCTGCAAAGGGTGGAGTTATTGGGTTTTAGGAGCATTAGCGACTAAGGCCATACTGCTCTATGTATACTGTCTGTAAATTGCTTGTGTTCTGTGGTCAATTTTTTTGTTTTGCTGATGAAATATCAGAGTTTCCAGGAGAAAAAAACCTTGATACCTTAGCTGGAGACCGACTAACTCAGTGCCGTTGTGAAAAAGGCCCATTAAAATTCCTCACGTCACAGATGGGACTCAAACTCGTCTTTTCCTCCCGGTGTGGAGAGGACAGCAATCCTACCGTGTTACCAATGAGGGCAAGGAGTGGAGTCTGAGTAACCCACACGTTGCTGACAAAATAGTGAAATTTGTATGAGAAGTCTTTCAGCTAACACCAATAAAGTCCAATTATAGGTGTATTCAAAAAAGTGTTCTCGGTACCTTACATCCAAAAATAACACATAAATATATTGATGTCCTGTAAACTGCATAGAGCATAAATTTGTATCTTGGGCATGTCTCAAGTTCGAAACCCATAAATAAAATACAAGAACAGCAAATCAAGCAGGCTGTTATTGTGACTATTATGCAATTATCAAAATCTCAACCACTCTCCAGAAGGCCTTTTTGCTACTCATTGGTACTCACCCTAGAGGCTCACACCTGGTGAATATGGGCTTGGCACACCCAGGATCCTGAGCTGAATAGGATTATTCTTTTCTTTTTTGGTGATTCCCTTCTTTCTTTCTCTCTCTCAGGGTAAGTCAGAATTATTTTTTGGCTGGTACAGCAAAAGCCTCAGGCTTCCTTGCACCATATGGCTAATGATAATGAAATAACACTCCGTCATTGGGAGAGCTCTAATTACATGGCTCCGTACGTACTTCCATCATGATGACAACATTTTCCCCATGCAGTGAGACTGCATCTTGATTGTTTTCCCAGCAGATGCAAATGGATCAGTCATGGTGGGTTATAGAGTTGGCCACCCACTCTGAGCTGAATCCTTTTTGTGTGTGTGTGGATGAAACAGATGATGTACTCTGTAAAAGTGGAAACATGAGATAAGTTTCTCAGTTGCCGGTGCACTCAAACGTATTCCACTAAGGAAGAGCTACAGGCAATTCATTCACAAGCAAGCCGTTGTGTGTTGAGGCCAACGGTGGGCTGCTTGTAAACCAGTAAATTTTGAGTCCACAATATTTATGTTGTAAACAAAACTTAAAAGAATAAACACTTTAACAGATGCATGTTGCCCTCTTATTTTATGTTCTTGTAGGTAGTGCGGTATAATCACCGTCCCAGGTGGCAATTGAAATTTGGCGCCCTCCCCTTTAGAATTTTCTTCATATCTGTATGTGAGTTTCAGGTGCCTTTTGAATGTTAGCACCAGGGTGCAGTACACCACTTGCACCCTCGGGACAGCCCGCCCCTGCACCTCCCTCTCCACACTGCAGTAAAGACCAAAGTTCGAATCCCATCAATGAAATGAGAAATATTTATGGACCTTTTTTTGCAATGTGGATAAGTTAGTCAGTATTGGTAGCATGGTTTTTTCTCCCAGAATTCATGTTTTTCGTCCAGTAAACAGAAAATCAACCACAGAACACATGCAATTTACAAACATTATATACAGCACAATATGGCCTAAGTTGCTAAATGTGCCTAAAACTCTACTCTACTACAACCAAACAAACTTCCTATTTTGTGGCATTCTAAACTACATGCTCTCATGGATGGCACAGTTGGAAGAATCACCTGAGAAGACCTGGGTTCGAGTCCCGTCGATGACGGGGGGGGGGGAGAATTTTTATGGGTCTTTTTCCCAACATGGCTGAATTAGTCGACATCAGATAAGGGTAGCGTGGTTTTTCATCCAGCAAACAGAAAATCGACCACAGAACACACAATTTACAGACAGTATATATGGAGCAATATTACCTTAGTTGCTAATGCTCCTAAAAACTACTACGTCTAAACCACATCTGTTAAATTTTGACCAGCTTTACATTTTGTAACTCCACAACCTCTTGGAATCCCACTCATGTTGATAGGGGCGGGATTAAGTTGGGGCTAAAGTAGCTATATTCCCCTCCAACATGATTAAGAGTATGCGGATTTTTTTTACTTCTATATGGTGTTTAAATGTTAATGTTCTCCGTAAAACTGGTTTAGAAAATCATGGGACCACCTCTCAATGTTGATATAACATTTTCTAATCTGAATGACCTCAGAAATAACATTCTGAAGTCATGCGCATTCCTCTTGACTCTATTTATAAAAAGTTAGGCAAAAAAAAAACAAAAAACAGGAGTATATCATTTTATTTAAAAAAAACTGTCGGGAACGAGGTCATCTACCCATGTCTACTACATACATAAATTGAAAACCTTAGTTGGAAAAAAAAAAATCATCCCATAAAAGTTCCTCACGTCATTAACGGAACCACAAATCCGGACCTTTTTCACTAGGATTTCTTGGTCAATCGCAGTGCTCTTCCTTATGCATATTTAAGTTTTGTTTTGCCCTTCCCCTTCTTTGCACGAAAATAACATTTAGAAATTAAACCGTATAACAAAATAAAAAAGTCATGTTCTGTTCATACACGAACACGACCAAACAGGTCAAAAGAAGAATGTATTTAATTAACCGTATTTAACAGTTGCGTGACTTCAAAGCACATGAAATATTGCCAAAAAAAATTCCACTAGCCATAAGGAAAACTTAACGCTCGTTACGTGGGATAAAGACTTACTGAGGCATCTACTATACTTAAATTAACGATATTGGCCTTAAGTAATTGCGTACGTCTTTCATTATTTCATTAGCTAAAAATGAGACTAGCAAATGCAATACGCATGCGCATTCGAACACTAATTCTTGTCTTCGGTAAATAACTGCAGGTCTTGGAGTTTCCTTATTTCAAGGAACGCCTATAGACCATGGATTTTAATTTCCATATCACGTTGTGCGGCAGATTGCATGATTTATTTTAAGTGAAGGTCAACGAAAAACAGTCTCTTTTCTTATAAAAGAACCTTTATAACTTAAGTTTACTCACAGAACTAAGATAAAGAAATTATCCTTATACCATATGAAAATATTAAGCGCAAATTCTTTGTTTCTCTCATATATACAAAGATTTAAAAAACAATAATGGAAAGTCGTATTTTGCAAGGAAGCTGAACCAGAATTGAGAAAAAATAAAACGCCTCGGAGGAAGCGACTACGCAGTATAGATAGTATACCATCTAAAGCAATATTCTAAAGTGCTTTTCAACCTTTTTCAGTCGCAAAACCCCAAAATCTTCAAAACGCGTGTATTTCTCTACCTACGTGCTTGACCATTGGGCAACAGCTGCCAGCATTTTTTTTAAAAGAGATTTTCTCTCTTTTTCCACACGACAGATTCAAGTCTCTACGGGTAAAACGACTCGTAATATGCGTAATTCATTAGGTAACCAACATATTCGATATAGTAATTTAATTTGCCCTCTACGAAAAACATGTAATACATTTTGCTACATAAAAATTATGATCATATGAAAACGTTTTTTAAATATCTTAAAATTATCCTTACCGTATCAGAAGATGCCAACTATATTTCCTATCGTAATCATACAGTCTTTCCCCACCGCTCCTGAAAACAAGAAACTGTTTCAGACGACAAAATGTTTCAACCACATAAGTTTAGGGGGCGCCCTGTGAGTGAGAAGTATGCAAATAAATAAGTTCATATACAAAGAAGTTTCATTTTAAATAAAAGCAACAAAACAAAACAATATATTTATTCGTTTACAGTATGGGCTATTTTTTTTCACAAAGTACTCTAAAAAAGCGCTCTTTTTTTGGCCGAAACTGTTTCAGACGACAAAATGTTTCAGTCACCGAAGTTTAGGGGGCGCCCTGTAGGTGAGAAGTATGAAAATAAATAAATAAACAAGTTTATATACAATGTAGTTTCATTTTAAATAAAATAATATATTTATTCATTTATAGTATGGACTATTTTTGCCACATAAATAAAACTTCTTTATTGCTGCTAAGTATGATACATCTACTAGTGACAATAATTCTCATCACGGCGACATGGCCAGGAGTTTTACATTATACATGTGATTAATTGGCAAAAATTACAGTTACATGGGAAATTATGAGTAATACTAAAAAGGAGTTTTTTTTTTTTTTTTTTACTTTGACCGATGTACGACTTCAGAAATTCAATATTTAACATTACAGCAGATTATTTGAATTCATTTATCTGCCAAGCGACATTTGAGGATATGACTTGAGGAATTTTGCTGACCATTTTTCATCCCATTGCATAGGTATGCAGAGAAATGTTGTTCACTGTTTGATATAGTTCTTCCATCAGGCATTGTGCCACGTGATTGTAAGCGATTCACCTCAATACTGTACTCAGTACACGACTATCGTATCATTTCTGCGTATACTAATAATAAACATCATAATTAAATGAAATAATAGTAGGTTTTTTTTTTCCCTGGCAGAATTCAAGTAGGCTGTATTTTAGCCATCACGAAGGAAAATTTTATGAACCGTAAGTATTAGGTATCGTATGAAATATCATTCATTAACTTATAGATGGCATGACTTGTTCACGATACGAGATTATGCTTTTTTAAAAATGCCTTTTTTCTCTCCCTTTCCTTTCTCACCAGCTCTAAGTTTGCCCTCCAACAAGAGGCCACTGTCGCCGCAGGCTGTAATATGGGGGGGGGGTCTTTTATTACAGCTATTAGGTCAAACTGGTAATAATCGCAGCAGCCGGTTTATCATATGATCGTAGTCATCTTAGCACCAAGGACATCTTAGGGTGAAAGAAATGAACGTATTGTAAGAAGAAAGAAAGAAAAAAGAAAGTTGGCTCGAAGGCAGCCAACTTTCTTTTTCTTCACATATCGCTCCGAGGAAAAAACGCCCATACTAACATCACGAATAATGAATCAGATAAGATTACAAAGTTGAAATACTTCTTTCATGTGCAATGCGATTACTACCCATTAAGTCAGACGTTTCCAAACTTTTACACATTGCATACCTCCCTTAAAATATTTGATAAATTTTACGTTCCCCCCCTTCCAGAACAAGTGCGGATAACAGATTTGACAAAATGAGAGTGATTTTAAAATGAAGTGGGGATTTAAACTATCAAAACATCCGAAAATATTTTTAAAATACTTTGATATAATATTATAAATGACAATAACGCATAATTTGCAATTATCTCACATCTTATTTCAATTTTTAGGCGCGTTAGCATATATGCATAATAACGCCAATTGCCTTCGCAATGTCAGTCCGTCCGCATGTAACAAAAAAAAAAATGCGTGGATAGCGGATGCATAGGGAAGAAATTCATTTTCTGGATTCGAGCATAAAAATCATTTTATAAATCACAAATTATTACTATTTGCTAATGCGCATGAAATGTAACGCACTGCATATATTAACTAACTTTTTTTTTTTAAGATTCAGAACAATCAACCAACCCCTGATCCATGGAAGGATTTATTTTTCGTGTTGTCTGATCTGCTCTAATTGATATAATAACCTCTTTTGAGGAACGGTATTAAAAGTACAGTACCTTACCAAAACCAAGATATATAATGTACTCGTAACGAAGTTATTTCTCTCGTTCAACTGTTTTATAAGCTGATCACAGTAATCAGACTTGATAGACAAAATCTTCCCTTCACGAAATCATAGCGAGACATATTTAGGTTGTACACTAAATATGTCTTACCATGGTTTGGTGAACAGGATCCCTCTCTTAAGAAGCCCATGTTATGATTTCTAAGGAAAATCACAGCATAGGTTTGTTAATGGTGGGGGCCCTAGTCTGACCAATATGATTAGCTACAATGAATCAGTAACAAAGGAACTGTATGCAAATAATATTTTTTACATCATATATTTAGATTTCAGTAAAGCTTTTGACACTGTTCCACACGAAAGACTGCTGCACAAATTGGAAGGTGTGACATTAGAGACAAGTTACTGCTATGAATAAAGGGATGGCAGAGGTTGTTAATGTTGTAAAGTTTTATGAGCATCGTTCCGTTATATTGTCTGTAAATTGAGTGTGTTCTAAGGTCTATTTCTTGTTTGCTGGACGAAAAAGCTGAGTTTACAGGAGAAAAAAAAACATGCTAATCTCGCCTGAGACCGATTAACTCAGCCACGTTGTGAAAAGGCCTATAAAAATTTCTCCTCGCATCGACGGGACTCAAACTCAAGCCTTTTCCACCCGGTGTGAGGAGGAGGAGGGCGATTCTACCTACTGTGCTACCCACGAGAGCGAGTACAGAGAAGGGCGACGAGATTCATGAGGGCAACGAAGGGATGCTCTTCCCAAGAAAGGCTTCAGTTCTGAAAATTGAAGCGTCTGGAAACTAGGCACCTGAAAAGTGATCTGATTGAGGTGTTGATAGCTTTGAACGGATTGAGCAAGCTCAATGCTGATGGCGTTCTTCCTCTTGCTCAGACTGCGCACATGAGGGAGCACAAATTTAAATTGAGGAAGTATGGTTGCAGAATAGAAGTTTTCGTTTAGATTTAATTGCTGGAGCAAACTTCCATCTGTTGTTGTGGAAGTTGATGGCTTAAATAAATTCAAGAAGGAAGACCTAAACAAACTATAGGGGGATGAATAGGGGAAATAGAAGGTGTGGGTGTTTTGTTTTATTTATTTTATTATTATTTTTTTTAGTTGATGCAGTATAAGCTTGCTTTCTTGCGTCATTTGTTACTACTAATGCTAATCATAAATCCACAACATTACCAACCACAGAAACCAAACACACACATTATTGCTTCTTTGGCTTCTCCCTTATAGATTGAGGCATTAATAACAGTTCTCCACTCAAAGGAATAACCCCTGGATCAGGGGATCGCTGGGCCACTCTACTCCTAATTTCAACCCACAGTTCAATTCTAACAATAAGTGTATCTTGGTTTAGCCAAAACAATAGCCTACTCGTTGCTTAATTTAAATTACATACACTTAAAAGCTTGTCCCCTCATTAGATTTACTTGCTTGCTTGATAAACGAGTAGGCATTTAATGTTTATTATATAAAAAGCGGAATAATGCAATCATAATTTTGCTGCATAAGAAAGGAGACAAATCAGAAATTGGAAATTATAAACCAATTAGCATGTAATCTCAAATCTACAAGTTGTTCACAAGGGTCACCATTAACAGATTAGAAAGAATACTTGATGAGAATCAACCGAAAGAGCAACCTTTTTCATAATCTACAAATTCCATTATACCTGGAATTTGTAGATTATGAAAAAGGCACTTGACTCCATACAGCATAAGGCAATGCTTCGGGCACTGGAAAGACAATGTATAGACATCTCATACATTATGATTTTGAAGGAGTTCGACAAGGAGACACAATATCCCCGATGTTGTTTACTGCTGCCCTTGAGGAAGTTTTCAGAAGATTTGAATGGTGTCGCAGAAAGGGTTTAAGTGAATGGAGAGTACTTAAACTGTTTACTATTTGCAGATGACATTGTGACCATAAGCCAAGTTCCCAAAGAATTAGAGGAAAACCTTAATCAGTTATGCAGAGTAGTAAGGATTTCGTACTAAAGATGAATATTACTAAAACAAAAGTAATGCTGAACAAGTATGCCACAGAAAGGGATATAATCATTGAACAAGTAGAAATTGAAAAGGTGGATTCATCTTGGACAGGTTATTAGCTCTAACAATGATAAATGGCCGGAAATCAAGAGAAGAAAAAATTTCGGATGGATAGCATTCGGGAAATATAGTCACATACTGAAGAGCAATATCCCAATCTGAAACGTAAAAATAATGAACCAATGTATACTCCCCACCATGACTTATGGAAGTGAAACTTGGATACTCACCAAAAGAATGGAAGAGAAGCTGAAAACTACACAGCGAAGAATGTTAGGAATCAGACTGTTGGATAAGATAAACATGTGGATTAGGCAGCAAACACAAGTAAAGGACATTCTTATTAAAACTAAAGAACTGAAATGGACTTGGGCAGGAGACATAGTTCAAAGACATGATGACAGATAGACTAAGAAAATAACAGAATACCCAAGAGGGGCTAAAAGAAAACCCCGAAGACAACAATGGAGATGGACAGATGAAATTCAACCGTTGATGGGTAGTAAATGGATGGCCATTGCACAAAGCAGAAGAAACTGGAAAGTTGTTGAAGAGGTCATCATCCTGCAGTGGATTGAAAATGACATAAAAACAAGTTATTGTAAAACTGGTCTCGTCTTTATAATAATTTTACACTGTATATATTTTACAAAATAAAAATATTTTGCGAAAATTTTATGAAAATGGGAAATGTAGTTTAAAACTAGCAATAAATGGTGCAGTATTTAATATCAACATCGAAGTAGCTGTAGGTTTTTAGGAGCATTAGCAATTAAGGGCATTTTGCTCCGTATATATTATTTGTAATTTGCCTGTTCTGTGGTCGATTTTCTATTTGCTGGACGAGAAAACCCGATTTTCCAGGAGAAAAAACCATGCTACCCCTGCCTGAGACTGACTAACTCAGCCATGTTGTGAAAATGAGCATAAAACTTCCTCTTCGGTTGATAGGATTCAAATTTCTATTATTTTGACTTTAAGAAACATCTAATTGGTCTCATGGCAATTTGATAATTTTCTTGGAAAGAATGGCTGATATTTCATAAGTTTTGACTAAAATCCAATAATTTAGTATTATCAGATTGCAGATCTCAAGTGTAACTTAGAGATACACCTGGCCACATTTTATTTGAGAATTCAAATTAAGGTTAGGACTACATTTTGTAGGATTTAGGCGCATCAGCAACGTAGGCCATACTGCGCCGTACATAATATGTCTGTAAATTGCATGTGTTCTCTGGTCGATTTTTTTGTTTACTGGACAAAAAGCCCGAGTTTCCAGGAAAAAATAAAAACCATGCTACCCTCTCCTGAGAACAACTAACTCAGCCACGTTATGAAAAAAAAAGGCCCATAAAAATCCCTCGTCATTGACGGAATTCAGACTCTGGTCTTTTCCACCAGTTGTGAGATACATTTTGAATACGGAAGTCTCTAGTACTGTACTGGGGTGTGCATTCACGAATAGTGTATTCACTTAATGAATATTTAGTACTTTCCGAATACAGGACGAGATTATTGGTATTCTCTCGGAAGTAATTATGCAAATAACTTTAACAACTTCAGTCTCACTGAAGTCAGTTATCTGATACGGAAAATCTTAATTTTATTCACAGGTTTCTAGTTGCATGGGAATTAATAAGTGCCTGGGCTTATATTTTAGGAGTACATCTAGGCAGGGAGAAGATTGGGATCTTAAAAGTCCCCGTTTAGAGTCAAAGGATTTAATTATGGTTGAAAACCGGGTGTGCTATAATGGGGAAAACTGCTTAAAATGCTTGTAAAATCCCAATCTTACAACTCCAGAAAAATAATAAATTTCTGTCTTTTTGAAATTTATTATTTTTAAACAGATAGGGTTAGGCTAATGGCTTGTGTATCTGATGTTTCCACAGCTGTTTGTTTGAGGTAGAGCGCGGATCAGCGCTATTAATGGAGGGGGGGGAAGGCAGTTCGGACTAGAACAGAATAATGGACGTGTCAGTTGGAGATTGTTCTGTTTACTTGTAAATATAACGGACGTAGCACACAGGTATGGCCATAAAGTTAAGTAAGGAAGGAAAAAAGGCACCTTCCCCGAATTGCTCCATAAAGCCATTCCATTTTTTTTTTTTTTTCCATTTATTTACACACACAATTTTATGTACATTCTCATGATATAAACAATTTATATATACAAGATTATTTATATATACAAGAAACCGTCTGTACTTCAGGGGAGTAAATGAGTCGTGACTCTTGTAATGGAAGACACCTTAAGTTTCGGTAAGATATAAAGTAATGCTGTTGAAAATGGACTTTTCGACGCCGTTGAAAACTGAAGGGCGGCTAGGTATGGCGAAGAGCGTAGAAAAAAGGATTAAGAGATTAAAAGAGAGTGGCCTTTAAGTAAAGTAGCCGATGAAGGCATCTCCAAAAACAACGTGTGTACTTCTGCGGAAGAATGGCTTTTTCATACAGAAAGTTTCCAAAACAAAGAAGAGAGACCTTAGCGAATAAGCATAAAGATGCAGAAATTAATGGTGATTGGCCAAGGAAAGGAGGGAGAAGGATGAACAAAAAGGAGAAACACGGAGAGAGAGAGAGAGAGAGAGAGAGAGAGAGAGAGAGAGAGAGAGAGAGAGAGAGAGAGAGAAGAGAGAGAGAGAGAGAGAGAGATTTTGAAAGGGGAGTGAGAACAGGGCCAGCGGAGTTCAGTGGGTAATTAATAGAGTGTAAAGTGATGGAAAAAGTGAAGAAAGAAAATGTTATGAGAAGTGCAAATGCTTAGGTGTAAAGTATTAAAAGCGAAGATAGTTGCTCGTAAGTGTGAAGAAAATCTAAATGGATAGCCAGAGAAGTGTTCCAGAAGCAAGAGCCTTGTTTTATTGAGAGAACTAGCAAAGAATGCAGTCCAAGAGCGACTCAAGAGATGTTCGGCTAGTGGACCGGTAAGAAAGAGCAAGGAAGACGACCGTTTGAAAGGAATCAGGAGCCAGGAACCTTATCAAGGCAGTGGGAAGAAAAGTAAGGAGAAAAGCAGTGAAAGTAAGTCCCCTTGTATTGATTGTTTAGAAATTAAAGTATGAAAAGGACTGGTGGAATTTATTGCATCTACAGATTGTATTGAATTAGGTAGTATTGTAGAAATAACTAATAGAAATAAAAGTGGGGAAACCTTGTTAATAGGGAAGAGTGATAAGAGAGAATGTGTAAACCTTCTAATGATTCAAAAGCATTTTTACAACGAAGGTTTTGTAATTCTATGTTTACGGAAAGAACTATTTGGTAAAGAGTAAGATTTATGTTATAGCTAGTATTGCTGTGGTTAAAGTTATGCAAATATTTTGTGCATGCTAATTAATCAATGTACACTGCTCTGCGTGGGCAAACGTTATTAGTGGAGTTCCCCAGGGTTCGATGTTGGGCCCATTGTTGTTTTGTATATTTATCAATGATATTGATGAAGGTATATTAGGTTAAATGTCCAAGTTTGGAGATGATACAAAGGTTGGCAGGGTTGTTAACGACAGTAAAGACAGTATGCTACTCCAACTGGATCTAGATAAGTTGGGCAAATGGGCTGAGAAGTGGCAACTGAAGTTTAACATTGACAAATGCAAAGTACTGCATATGGGTAGCAATAACCGAAGAGCAACGTACCAACTGTGTGGTACTACACTCAGGGAAGTTGAAAGTGAAAAAGACCTGGGGGTAATTGTGAAGTCAAATATGAAGTTTGTCAATGATATATAGGAATTTTGCTAGCAGGGACTGAGAGGTGATTATCCCGTTATACAATGCAATGGTCAGGCCACACCTAGACTACTGTATACAGGTCTGGAGGCCTCATTTTAGAATGGATGTAGAGTTGCTAGAACGAGTACAAAGAAGGGCAACAAGATTGGAGAGGGGAACAAAGGGGTGCTCTTACCAAGAAATGCTTAAGTTCTGCAAATTGCAGCGCCTGGAGAGTAGGCACCTGCGAGGTGATCTGATTGAGGTGCATAAGGCCTTGAATGAGTTGAGCAAGCTGAATGCTGATGGGATTCTTCCTCTTGCTCAGATTAAGAAACTGAGGGAGCATAGTTTCAAATTGAGGAAAGACAGTTGTAGAATAGATATGTGGAAATTTGCCTTTAGCCAGCGGGTAGTTGATTGGTGGAACAGACTTCCATCTTTTGTTGTAGAAGTTGATAGCCTAAATAGATTTAAGGCTGAGCTGCATAGGCATTTGGAACGAATGAAGAGGTGAAATGGGAGGGTTTTTTTTTTTTTTTTTCTTTTGGTTGATGCTGCATAAGCTTGCCTTCTTGCATCACATGCCTGTGATGCAAGAAGGCAAGTACTGATTAAATTTTGTATTGCTGAGCATAAAAAAGATAATTGGTTTTTTGGCTAAGGAAATAGCAGCCAAAGAGTTAGTAGTTAGCCTGAGAAGGCCAGTAAAGCAACAAAGGTTATATGTATTAATTATCATATATATACGTGAATTGAAGAGATATTTGATACAGGAGTCATAACCTTTCTATTGAAGTAGCGATTTATGCGTACACGTTTTGTAAAGGAAAGTGGTAAATATATTTGTACATGTCATTTAAAAGTGTTGATACTGTTGTGTGTAAATTTTGGTATTGAAAATAAATCTCTGTTATAGTTACAATACTGAATATGTCTCTTCATTCAAGAGAAACACACAGCCCTATAAAAAAAAAAAAAAACCACTGATCTTATCCTGGTTGGAGAAAAGAAAACCTCATAATCGGGAATCTTCTGAGACAAGAAAAGTTAAATAAAACAAAAATAGTTGTGCAGTCAGATAGCTTGTAGGCTTTGGATGATTGAGGTACCAGTTGTTCACCTTTTGAAAATAAAAATAACTACCAATTTGAGTTCCAAAGTATAGGGGTATTAGAAAGGATAATTATATGGTTAAATAATAAAATAAGATAAAGAAGAAAGACCCCCCAGTTCCCGCATGCTAACAAATATATATTATTATTATTATTATTATTATTATTATTATTATTATTATTATTATTATTATTATTAGCCATATGGTGCAAGGAAGCCTGAGGCTTATGCTGCACCAGCCAAAAAAAAAAAAAAAAAAATTCTGAATTACCCCGAGAAAGAAAAGAGTCAGAAGTAGAAGGGCATCACCAAGAAAGAGAAGAATGATGATATCCAACACAGGACCCTAGGTGTGCCAAGCCCATACTCACCAGATGTGAGCTCCCGGAGTTTTTAGAATGCTATAAAATATTGAAAATGGCTAAGGAACGTACTACTCGTAAAAATACTATAAATGTCAATGGAAAATGTTAAAAATACTAAGAAACAAAAATTAAAATAGGTGGATTACCAGAACCAGTGTCCCGGTAATCCAATCAGCAAAAGACTCGATCTTCTTTGAAAATGCTCTGAGGCATATTCAAATGAGGAATTTTTATGGACCTTTTTTCACAACGTGGCTTCTGGTGAGGTTAGCATAGTTTTTTTCTTCCGAGAAACTTGGGTTTTTCGTCCAGCAAACAAGGAAATGGGCGACCACGGAACACACGCAATTTACAGACATTATTTTACAGCACAAAACCCTATAATCAATCAATGCAATAAAAAAAAAATTCTATCATATTAGGGTTACTCGAGAATTACTTCATCTACCCTTGTGTATTATATCTGTAAATTGCGTGTGTTCTCTGGTCATTTTGCTGGAGTTTTCCTTCGCCTGAGACAGACTAACTTATCTATGGAGTGAAAAAAAACCCGATAAATAAAGGTGCAATTAGGATGGACAGAAGCTGCGGACATTTTCTTTCCCATGACAGCAGAAGGACAAGAGATAAGTTTCGTGTTATTAAAACTTTTGAAAATGGAGTTGGACTTTTTCAATCGCTTTTTTTAAAAAAATCTTGTGAGCTATGCTTCAGACAGAAAAACGAAGCTGGAAATTCGGAAAGAGATCAATTTAAATATGCTTTATCCATTTTTTAAATGAAAATACACTGATTTTCTGCTCATCTTACTTTCGTACATATTCCAAACTGAAGTTTAAATTACTAGCATTTCGTAACAAACCTTTTACAGCTCTCCAAACGATTTGGGTAGGATTGAAAAAGAAGCATATGGAAGTCGAAAGTAGCGTAGCTATGTCCGTTCAACAAGGAAATTAAAGTTGGCTGGAGCTTTGATATCAAAATCATCAAAAAAAGTTACTTCACTGTTACGAACGTTAGACTGGAAGTTAAAAAGTTGCGACTGATTTTTCGAGTTGAGAGAGCGACAGTGAGTTACCAAAGGGGAGATATATATATATATATATATATATAAAAATCTAAATTAGAAAGTCTCTGGCAAGGAATGAATTAACCGAATGGCCAGATCATGAGTGCAGTAGCACGCGCTCTTTGAGCAGACCTGTGACTGCTAAATACGATAAAGGTTTGTATTGATGATTTATTGTAAATTCCACTGACCTGGTGGTCTTGGCGGAGATAAACAAGAACATATATAATATTCATGTAACGCGAGACCGTCGTTTAGAATAATAATAATTATTATTCTTTTGATTAGCCGAAAATACGCTCTGCTTCTCAGCCCAGTCACTTCCGTACAATTTCTCTTCTGCATCAAGCCTATTAACGCTCTTTGAGAAATCTCTTCTGAGAACGTTAACCATCCAAATTATGCCACAACAGCTATCGCAGACACACTATGCTATCCGGTCAAGATGCACAGCTACAAATCTAGTCACAACCACTACCAAGATCCCTCGAGACATTTGAGCACCGTTCGGAAATCACCATTACGTATATCGACGTCCAGGCAGCATTTAATTCCATATCCGTTTACGCGTTGACAAGGCTACCACGTGAGTATTACCTCACTGGTGGAGACGTGCTCTGGTTTATTCAGACAATGCTTGAGAAAAGGACCATTATTATTCGCGATGGCAATCTACGCTATATCAGGACTATTAGCTGCAATCCACAAGGCCGGGTCCTGTCCGGAATCTTGTTCTCGTGAGGGCCGAACTGATATCATCACCCTTGCTGATGACATAAAACTGTTTATTCCCATCAGCCCTGGAGACACTGCTGAATACATCAATGCCTTAATCCTTCAGAAAATCCGGAACCTTGAGGCCTTCCTTTCCGGTTTTAGAGTTCACATCAATCCTGGAAAGTCTAAACAGTTGGCTTTCTCTCTCAAACGGAACCCAACAATAGTGCAACCCATTTTAAGAGGATCCGCGATTTCTGCTGTCCAACAACATACAGATCTGGGCATTAGTTTTGATCAAAAGTTGTCCTTTCTACTGCACATAGACCACCTTCAAATAAAGTTCTGTCGACTCCAGTGGATGATTAAACAACAACTTATGCATGTCCATGACCAGGCTGTTGGGTGCAGATATATTAAGACATGTGTTCAGGTCGTACTCTATGGCACTGAAGTCTAGACTTCAACTGTTATGACCCATCTTAGACGGATTTTCGCGGGGAAAAAAACGTCTGATGTTGAGAGAACGGCAGCTCTCAACATCAGACGTCTTCCTGCCATCATTCACGAGAGAAGACTGACTCGTCTTTGCCGTCAAAATGATGGTCGGTATTATTTCACTACCAGATTTCTGGACTAACTGCGGATAGAGGATCCCGGTCCCAAGCCGTAGGGCTAATCCAATCCTTCAGGCCATTCCAAACCGGTTAAAGTTATCTGGTCGGTTTCTGCCATTGCAAATGCTGTAGGACATACACTCCTTGGATGGCGACCTCTACAAGTTCGCAGTCCATAAGAAATATAAGGAGAAAGTACTCGGTCGACTTCCTTCCCAGGACCACGTCACAGGACATTAGAACCTGCTCCCGAGGACCCGTCCATCACTGCCATGGATCCATCACTCCAGTGTTCAAACCTTTCTGGAGTCATAATGCTGGGTTTTGTTTTTCATATTTGTTTATTATGTTGTGCAATTTCTTTTATGTAAACCCCTGGCTTGTAGCCGTGAAGGGAGTTGTATACAGCAATGTGCCTTCTGTATATAATAAAGAGTTAAGTATAATTCAATTTATCTACCGTATATTTCAGCATATAAGTCGAGCCCCTTGTTTTCGATGCGAAAGAACTACACATTAATAGTCACTATATACTTTTAATTGAACTATTTCTGCTCTTTCTTTTAAAAGTTTACATTATGATGTTTTTACACTGTAGTGTACGCACAGAAAGCAACAAGCAGATCACGAAACTAAAACTATAGGCATAGGTGACGAATGACATCGCTCATTGAAACTGTGTACAGGTTGAAAGATTTCATTATGTAACTGAGCCACTGCCTGCATGGTACTGAACTGCTAACTGATCTCTCTGCTTCAATATGCTAATTTGCTATTAAAAATTGACATTCGCAAAAGTTCGCTTTCTGAGAACTCAAAGTAAACCCGAAAACATAACATCTGAAAAATTCCATAAACTGTTTTTGTCTGGTGAAGGAGATAAACAAATTGTTTATCTCCTTCACCAGAATTGTTTGGTTTTAAAATGTGAGCGACAATGCCAATTTGAGAGAAATAAATATTTTAAATAATCGATACCATTTAAAATTAATACCAATAAATATATTGGTGTTAATTCATGTCTTTCTAGCCTTAAGCAAGTACGTTTGAGTTGAGGATTTTATACTCGTCGTATAAGTCGACCTTGATATTTTATACGATTTTTTAGTGCTTAAAAGATTGACTTATACGCTGAAATACACGGTAATTTTTAAATAATAAAACAACAAATTCAGGTTCGATTAATATTTATCTCTGATCAGTCTATTTCTTTTTGTCTCCGTTGAGATTTTAATACAAAACAGTCTCATTTAAATCTGTTATTTTTCCCATTTTCATCTGAGTTCATAATTCTAAACTTTCTTTGGTAAGTTAACTTCCAGTTCTATGCAACTAACAGATTCGTTATTGGGTTGTTACTTCAATTGCAGTCTGCCATATTCGTAAAAGTATTACTGAATGATGAAAGTCTATTTGACTATCCGTCTGAATCATTCAATAAATAATCTTTTTGTCTACTAAATATTAACGGGAAAATATTTCCCATCACGGCTTGATAGTCAACAGGTATCAACCAAAAATCTTTTGCTTGGAAGAGAACATGAATTTCTATTTCGCCTACACTTCAGAAATAATTAGACCGGCCCTAGACTTCAGAATTAATGCAAGGATTAATGTTGGGGAAAAGGACGGAAAGGAGAAATCTCCATGTCTGATTGATGGGGGTTGTTGTGATTTGGGGCCGTTTTTGATTTGGGAGCAGGATGTGTTGCACCCGCTAAGAGCTGCCCCTGTTTTCTTCAACAAAGCAGTCAAGAAGAACGTTGTAATGAAAGCTATAGATTTAATTACAAGAGTTACATTGCATGTACTATCTAATTACATGACACAGCTAGAAAGTTGCATTTTACCTATACAAAAGTTAATAACATGCATTACTTGTCAACACCGATCACTTTCGATTACATAAGACGTCACTACAAATTATGCAACTCAAGGAGAATAGGTAAAATGTCACAGTGCATCATGAGTAGCAGACTGTCTGTAAAAATGTTACTTAATAGGTTTTTTCATGAAAAATAATGTTGCTCAAATAGCGCATTTAGCATCTAGGTTAGCAATAATGAACCTTTTCTGGACTGCGCGCCAAAAATAAGCTGAATCGAAAATTTAACAATTTCCACGTGCCTCAACTTGCCAAGTTGAAACTTGGATTGTGATTATCCTGCTAGGCAAATCCGACTGAGATGACATTTACAGACTCTGCATTACTACACTGGTGTGCAAAATTTAAGGACCAGTCAGGTTTCACATATAGCTTCTCATAGAAGTGGCCTGGATATGGGAAAAGCATAGCAAAGGAACCTCGTGAGGTACAGAAATGATGAAGGAAATAACACCGACACAACAACGGAAACAAAACGGTACAGAGGGACTTGATTCAAAAACGGCAACATAGCACTGGCTGCCATGATACAGATGCATCACTGCAAAAGATGGAACAAAGGGAAGAGGTGGTCCTCAGTAGGAGATATGACCACCCCTAATGTCGATGCAGGATTTGCACCGCCTGTCCATACTTAGAACAACGTTGTTGATAAGTTTTTGCGGTAACATCGTCCATTCCTCTGTCAGCGCCATCTTCAGCTGGTAAACATTTTCTGGTGGGTGTGGACGTGCAGCTAGGCGTCTCCCCAGAGCGTCCCATATGTGTTCGATAGGATTTAGATCGACGGAAACGGGAAGGCCAATCCATACGAACAATGTCCTCACTTTCCAACAGCATATCAACAGCTGCAGTGCGATCGGGTGTGGCTTTATCATCCGTAAACACGAACTCGGGGCCAATGGCACCTCGGAACGGACGCACATTGGGAAGGATTACCTCAGTATAGTAGCGTGCACCGGTAACACGTTGTGAACGTACATCCAAGATAACGCCTCCCCAGCGAGAACACCTCGACCGCCATATCGATCCCTTTCAGTGATGTTTGCGGGATGATACCGTGTGCCAACCTCTCGCCAGATTAGCTGACGTCCAGAATCGCTGCCGAGACTGAATCTACTCTCACCAGTAAAGAATACCTTAAGTAAAGATTTTGTGGTTGTAACCTTTAGAAATAGTGTTGCACACCAGTGCAAAACTTAAGGACCAACACTATTTCTAAAGGTTACAACCACATCATTTGGGTATTTGGTTGTATTCTTTGGGTATTAAACAAAGAATACCCAAACACTATTTGGGTATTCTTCGGTTAATGAATTGTAGGCGTATTTTTTGTATTACACAACATTGTTCTGAATCAGTCAGTAGTATAAACCACTCATGTGGATAAACCATGATGGAATATTTTTCGGATTCACGTTGTTCACACCCATGAGAATCTAATATTTAATTAATCGTTCCTGTTTTAGACTCACCTAATTGGAATTTCCTTCTTGAAAGTGACAAGTGAAATGATTTCAAAACCGAAATCAAAGCGGTTCTCTGCACCTGTTCATAGTACAGCACTATAAATTGGTGTCTTTGTAAATAAATTGGTGATTTCAAAAGTTTATTGTTTAGTACATATTAAATAAATTAATGATATTTCGTAAGCTAGGCCTAATTTTTCAGCTGCGAGGCCCTGGGTAGTTCAATTGCAAAATTCACTTACGCCCTTTGTTGCCAGGGCCCTGAGTACGAAAATGGGATTTTT
This sequence comes from Mastigoproctus giganteus, assembly GCF_048544385.1. Lineage (NCBI taxonomy): Eukaryota > Metazoa > Arthropoda > Arachnida > Uropygi > Thelyphonidae > Mastigoproctus > Mastigoproctus giganteus. The sequence goes on from NC_143582.1 coordinate 15,131,546, forward strand.
TTTTTCCTTCTACAAAACTAGATTTCGAGAGGAAATGTTTCAACAGGACGGTGCAAGGTCCTGTACAACATGGGCGACCTTGGACTTATTGCGCCAACACTTCAATCTCGTTTCAAGACCTGGTGCCCCAAATCCAACTCACTCACCTGGTTTGACTACTATTTGTGTGTGTGTGGGGGGGGGGGAGGATTGTCAAGAAAAGAGTTTTTTTTTTATTTATTTTTTATTCCGGAGCAAGTGGAGAATATCTGCAGAGAAAATAGAATACGCGTTCTGCACCTCACACAAGTAGAGACCAATATGTTCTACAATAAGATGTAAAGTACACTACTACTACTAATAAGTTATTTCGTACTAATTATTCTGGACCATACTTATATATTCCACTTTGCATTTTGAAAATCAAGATGGTCTTTTCGCAGAACATTTGGATGCATAAAGTTCCAGCATTTATTTAAATAGGATGGATGTTAAAGAAAATTCCCCATTTCAATTTACTCTTTAGATAATATTTGATAAAACAACGTTTTTAGCTGGGAATCTGTAGCATTACAAAAGACCATAGAAAAAAATAACTGTTTAAAGGTTACCCAAACTTGATACCGATCAAATTAACATGTTTCAATAAATCTTCCATTCATGGATGACCGTCCTCTGTGATGGTATAGTTGTTTCCCTACTTGTTACTTGTTTTTGAGAGGCTTGAGGAATTTTTAACTGGAGGAACATTGGAGGGATTTCTAAAAGTTATCTTCAATTGCGGCTGGTATAGTTAGTCGATTTCAAGCAGAAGGAGTAGGGCACCTCCCCCCGGTGAGTTACTCCGGGATTTTCTGCATGCAAATCGGCCTGTAACACCCCCCTCCCCCCAAACACACACACTACACAATAGCTCAATACGGTCTAAATTGCTGATGCCCCTAAAACAAAAAACAAGCAGCGTACAACCACTAGAAATAAGAAGCTTTAAATCATGATAAAAACAAGGCAAAAAAATTTGTCCAAACTGAGACTGTGAATAGAAGCATAATTTATATTATTTCAAATAAATTATTTGAAATTTAAAATAAATATTTCCAATAAATTATTTGTCATGATTTTAACTAAATATGTCAAATAATATCTGATCATATATTTTAAATAAAAACCAAACAAATATACTTGCGTTTTTTTTTTGTGTTTTTATTAAATAAGCTTCAAAATTACATATTAATGGACAGATTTTATTCACTAAATGTTAATACAAATACTGTATACACATACTTTCATCTAACCTCAAAATGATTTCTAAAAAGCACGTGCACTTCCTTATATCCCAAGGTCGCCAATCGGTTGCAAATAAAATACGTACCCATATGTTTGTAAGCATATGGGTAACAAGCAGCATTCAACGCTGCTGGAAAAAGGAAGCTTTTTTCTTGTTATAGGGTTTTAGGAGCATCAGCAACTAGGGCCATATTGCTCCGTGTATACTGTCTGTAAATTGCGCGTGTTCTGTGGTCGATTTTCTGTTTTCTTGCTGGACGAAAAACCAGAGTTTCCAGGAGAAAAACCATGCTACACTCGCCTGAGAGCGACTAACTCAGCCACGCTGTGAAAAAGGCCCATAAAAATTCCTTACGTCATCGACAGGACTCAAACTCGGTCTTTTCCACCCGGTATGGGAAGGACTGCGATTATATCAACGGTGCTATCCACTGGGATAATTTGAATGATTTGCAGTTTAGTGAAGGCAGTTATATTTTCTCCGGCCAACCTAGCTTTGAAATACATAGTCCTTTAAATAAGACAAATGACGCCACACATCTCTAAAAGTTCCAACCAAATAGTAATCTCTTTTGCATATATTTCGATGGGTGGAGATATTCTACTGTTGGGAAGTCAAGGAGTCGTGTGTTTTAGTATTTGTTCCCTTTCGCACAGGGAGGAAGGTGTTTGAAAATGATTTTTGGACAGATAGCGCATCCGAAAACTTCGGGATTGATCCGAAGTTTTCGGATTTAAGAGTTCAAGTCTCAGACATAATTCGAACAACACCTTTACAAGAAAGTGACGAAGCCACTGTATACTTTCAAGAGGGCTGCATGCACTGGTTCAAACAATTAGGAGGGCTATATACACTGGTTCAAACAATTAGCAGGGCTATATACACTGCTATAAACAATTTAGGAGAACCACATACACTGCTCAAAATAAGCTGTAATCACTTCATAATCTGTTGGATAGTCTACAGTATCCAAACCATATTGTGGCTGAAATGACTGCACGCATTCACACACTAATGTGCCGAAGTAGATGACTACGTTCTCCAACGAATACAGACAGAACATGCAAATTCAGGCGTGTGATCGTTTCTTTTAATACTCCGTTTTTTTTTTGTTTTTTTTTGTTTTTTTTCTTAATACTCTACTATGTCGCAGGCGCATTTCATTCGTGAACTATAACTGCATAAGACAACACCCCTGTTCGTTATAGTAATGGACAGGGGTGTTGTCTTATGCAGTTATCATTATACACTGGTCCTTAAGGACTAATGGTAATAACACCATCTTTGCTCCCCGTTGCCAGCGCAGTGGATACGATTATTGTTTCTCTCCACTTTGTGGAAAGGCCCATATTCGAATTGGGTTGGAGCGATAATAATTTTAAAAGGCTATTTCCACTCTGTTGCTGCTCTGGTTAGATTCCGATTATAGTTTCTTCCTGGAATATATTTTCTCTGGCTTTTTTTTGGATGAAAACTCAGGTTTTCATACCGACAGTCCGACTTTAAAATTCATGCAAATTACAAGCAAAATATAATGGCGCCTCGTGGCCTTAATCATCTTGGCACGTGCTTTAAATAGCCGAACTCGGTCTCACTTTTAAAAGCTTTCTATCATCAAATTATTTTTTATATTGGACCATTTCTGGGAGTAAAAGTTAATCTTTTAAGAAATAAAAAAGACTTTGTTTTATGAATAAAGTAGTCAATGAATTGATCACCAAAGCAATGATCGCAGAAAAAGCCGAGTAAAATAACATCCTTGACAAGGAAACTCTGTAGAAATGAAATTAGTTTAAGAAGGCAGGATAGTTTCAGATAATAAAACGAAAATACCTGTGATTATTATTCAAATTTATGGGAATTTTCCCTGAAGCTTAAAGTTCACAGAATTCCTCATTATTCCAGAATTTCTGTTAAAAATTGTTTAAGACAAGAAACAAATCCTTTAAGTATCTTAACATGCTAGGTTAAGATAGGAAAACCGTGAAAAAGATAAGAAAGAATGACTCGTCCAATTCCTAATGAGGAAGTCGAGAATGGTTTTCAAAACTACTGATGCAGAACACAGCATTTTCCTTCATCTGATTACAAAACATATAAATCTCCAGTGGCATCTTAAGGAAAAAGAACAAAAAAGTCATTCGTAATTAAGCAAGATCATGTCCCTTTATTGACACATCTACATGGATTCTAACTCCTCGACAACGTACTAATAAATTCCCTTCACCCTCTTATTATTCACGGAAATATTACTTTATAGATAATGTTTCGTCAGCCATTATGCTCAACTACAAGATGGTTATCAATTTATTTTTCACTTTTAAAAACTAATACCTCCAAAACTATAGGTCGCATTGAAAAGCCGTTTTAGGCGTGCTAGCGTGTATGGCTTATAAGTAGCTTGAAGATTGCTGCATATCGTAATATGCAGCAATCTTCAAGGCACAATGCACTGGTCCCACAGGAGCTAATGTCGATGGCTCAATTGGAATAGGACCAGTGTATGTCTCCATGGGCAAAAGTTGATGACGTTGTGGAGCAGATGTCATCTTTTAAGGGCAAAAAAGGTGATATTGTTATACAAGTTGGCACTAATGACATTAAGAGTAGGAGATCTGAAGATTTCCTTAACAAGTATAGGTCAATGTTGTGAAAAACGTCGCGCGTTGGATTAAATTTGAAAGTGTCTGCAATTCTGCCCAAACACGATAGGAGGGAGTACATGATGAGAGCCATGTCAATCAGTTCGGCCCTGGAGAGATTGTGCAAGGCTCATGAAGTAGAATTATTTTCAGCGCGATCTGTGCTTGTTAACAGGAGAGACTGCTTCAACGGGGATGGTTTCCACTTAAATAGAGAGGGTGCAAGAATATTTGCTGATGCTATCAAGGCAGCGTTAGGTGGATCGGAAAACTGCTAGCTTTGGGAGATTTACAAACTAACAGATTAACAATAGCCGCAGGCAGAGGGGGAAACAGATTACTGCACTGCTTCTATTGGAATGAGCAGTAGCCTGGAAAGCAAGTTGCTGGGGATTTCAAGAACTGCTGGGAGTTATCATGGAACAAGCAAATACACGGGCTATATTAAATTAAGAGTAAGAACAGATGTATGTACACCAGTGCTAGGCGTATAGCAAATACGTTTGACGAATTTGTAGTACTGGTCAAGACATCCAAGGCGATATTGTTGGGACATCAGAGACTTGCTGCCACACAGACATAAGCAGTGCAAAATTGGAAATTTGGGGAGTACAATGTGTACAGAAAGGATAGACAGGAAGGGAGAAGGGGTTATGCTGTTAGTTAAGAAACATAAAAGCGAAAGCAGAGCATCCAGTTGACATGGGTGGACAGTGCAAGTTGAATCAGTTTGGTGCGACATAAGTACTGGGAAAGCCAAAATGAGAGTAGCAGTGTTTTATAGGCCTAATGACTCTGATGAGTACAACGAACAACTGTACAGAGAAATAGGGCTAGAAAATCAGAATGTCTTATAATGGGGAATTGCAACTTTCCAGATATTGACTGGAACTTGTGGATTGGTCACTCGCACACTAGCAAGAATTTTGTGGATTTATTGAATGATTGTATTCTACAGCAGCAGTATGTTCGAGGGGCAACCAGATGGAGTAATACTCTTGACCTGATTATCAGCAGTGATTATTTATGCATTAAGAATCTGCAGATAAAGGAACCACTATGTGGCAGTGATCACAGTGTACTGATGTGGGATTTACTTTAAGGTGAAAAGTATCATCAGGGGTAAAGGGAAGGGTTTTTCTTTCGTAAAGGTGACTACAGTAGTCTCAAACAGTTTTTAAATTCTATACAGTGGGACCAATTGATAATGTTACCAACAGCAAATTCTAAATGGGAAGCATTCAAGGAATTAATATTGGATGCTACTAGGTTTTTTATACCAACTAAGAAATACTGTTCAAAGTTTAGGCCTAAATGGATTTCAGATGAACTAATAAGACTCATGGCAGAGAATAAAAATGCATGGAATTCATATAAATTATTAGGCGACGCAGAAGCCCATACTAGATAAAAGCTAATCTGTAATCAAGTCACAAAGGAGCTTAGGCAAGCGAAGGCAGATTATGAGAAATCTTTGGTAAAGGATGCAAAGAAAAACAGCAAAGACTTCATTACTTACGTAAAACCAAGAAGAAAGAGGATGAATCGGATTGGTCTGCTTGATACCGATGGTTCATCTGTTGATGATACTGCTAAGGCAGCTGACTAACTGACAGGTAATTTGCATCTACATTCATACATGAGGAGTTCTGTAGGAAAGTGGAGACCAGAAGCTTATCATACTCTAACATGGAGCTAAATGATTTTGTAATAATTGAGAGCAAATTGGAGGAGAAATTGTTGAAGTTAAATATGAGAAAGGCATCTGGGGTGGATGGGATCTATCCAGTTATATTAAAGGAGGCAGCAAAGGAAGTAAGCAAACTCTTAGCCATAATTACGAGAGAATTCTTGGATTCACGGGAAACTCCACCGACTGGAGATGTGTAAATGAATCCCTAATTCACAAAGGGGGGTTCACAGGATTACGAGTAATCACAGACCTGTAAGTTTAACTTCTGTTCTGGGGGAAATAATGGACTCACTGGTTAGAGAAGCATTGCAGGATCATCTAGACAAGTCTGCTGTAATAATTCAGGCAGAGCATGGGTTTGTTAAGAGGAAGTCTTATTTGATGAATTTTATTGGACACTACGATGTGATCACAAAAGAACTAGATGCAAAAAATAATTTTTATATCATATACTTGGATTTCAGGAAAGCTTTTGATCCTGTTGCACATTGAAGATTGATGTATAAATTGAAGCAGTATGGCATTAAGGGCAAGTAAGCAAGGGAGAAGACAGAGAATGGTAATCAATGGACACTGCTCTTTGTGTACTAATGTTATAAGTGGATACCCTTAGGGGTCGGTGTTGGCCCTATTTTTGTTTTCTGTATTTATTGGTGATGTTGATGAAGGTATATCAAGCTTAATGTCCAAGTTTCCAGACTATACGAAAGTTTCCAGGGTTGTTAATGACAATAATTTCAGTACGCTCCCGCAGCAGGATCTACAAAAGTTGGGCAAATGTGCTGAGAGGTGGTAACTGAAGTTTAACTTGACAAATGCAAAGTACTGCATATGGGTAGCAGTAACCCCAGAATAACGTACCAACTGTGAGGTACTACACTCAGGGTTGTAGAGAATGAAAAAGACCTGAGGGATCATGCAGTCAGATATGAAGTTTTCTGAACAATGCAGACATGCAGTCAGATATGAAGTTTTCTGAACAATGCAGACATGCTGCCAGAGAGCTCGTGTGGGTCTTGTCAATGATATACAGGAATTTTGCTAGCAGGGAGAAGGAGGTGACTATCCGTTTGTAAAAGGCAATGGTCAAGCCTCATCTTCATTTTAGTCGGTCCGGAGGCTTCATTTTAGGAAGGATGCAGAGCTGCTCGAACGAGTACAAAGAAGGGCAACGAGATTGATGAGGGGAACAAAATGTTGCTCTTACAAAGAAAGGCTAAAATTCTGCAAATTGAAGCGTCTGAAGACTAGGCAACTGCGAGGTGATCTGATTGAGATGTAAGGCATTGAATAGTTTGAGCAAGTTCAATGCTGATGGGATTCTTCCTCTTGCTGAGATTACGCACCTGAAGGGGCATAAATTGAAATTGAGGAAAGACCTTATAGAATAGATGTGCAGAAATTTGCTTTTAGCCAGCCGGTAATTGATTGCTGGAACAAGCTTCCATCTGTCGTTGTGGAAATTGATAGCTTAAATAAATTCAAGGAATAACGGGACAAACTTTTGAAGCGAATGGATGGGTGAAATGAAATTTTCTTTTGACTGATGCTGTATAAGCTTGCATTCTTGTATCATATGCTTCTACTAATGCTAATTCCAATATACATAATGCGCCTACACTGCTTGACAAAATTAACAGAACACGAGAAAGCGTGGCGTTATATGTGCAGCTTGCGATCAAGTGGGACAAAATTTGGTATGACAGTGTACCATAGATTAAAGATGAAATTAAGACACAGCGAGCTTCTATAAGAATTACCAAAAAGGTTAAATCACAGAAGTCGATCCAAGATGCTCGAAAGTATGGTCAAGTGACATCAGTATGGCGTATGATCCCCTCGAACAACTGAACAGGCCTGACAGCTGTGAACCATACTCGATAGAATAGTGTCATTATCATTTCACTTTTCCACTCCCTGCTGCTGAGAAAAGGATGCGTTCAGGTTAAGTTTAATGACTCGCGGGGCACGTGTGGTTTTTATTTTTACTGTATATAATTGTGTCTATATGATTCTATGGCAACAAATCCCATTCTTCCACCAACGGAGACCTTACCTCACCAAGTGACCGAGGAGTAGGCTGTCGCGTGCAATGCGACGTCCAAGGGCGTCCCACACATATTCGATCGGATTTAAGTCTAGTGATCTTGCTGGCCACAGCAGTCGTTGGATATCTTCAGTTTCAAGATGTTCCTCAACCAATTGAGCTCTATGTGCAGTGGCCTTGTCGGGTACAAAAAGAAAATCTGCCAACCGCACTCTTAAAAAGCAGGACATAGGGTTCGAGGACCTGTTCTCAGTACCTCTGCCCAGTTACGATATCCCTATGAAAAACATGAAGTGGCTGCAACCGTTGATCATTATTTTGGCCCACACGATAACACCGCATTCATCGTAGTATCTAGATGAAATAACGTCTAGAATCTGTTTGTAGGCTAAAACAGAGAGAAGACAGAGAGTGGTAATCAATGGACACTGCTCATCGTGGACTAATGTTATTAGTGGAGTCCCTCAGGGCTCAGTGTTGGGTCCATTATTGTTTTCTGTATTTATAAATGATACTGATGATGGTATATCAAGCTTAATGTCCAAGTTTGCAGACGATACAAAGGTTGGCAGGATTGTCAACGACACTACTGACACTATGCTACTGCAACAGGATCTGGAAAGGTTGAGCAGATGGGCTGAGAGGTGGCAAATGAAGTTTAACATTAACAAATGTAAAGTACTACACATGGGAAACAGCAACCCCAGAGCAACGTATCAACTCTGTGGTACTACACTGACAGTGGTAGAGAATGAAAGGGACTTGGGGGTGGTTGTGCAGGCAGATATGAAGTTCTCTGAGCAGTGCAGACGGGCTGCAAGAGTAGCTCATGGAGTATTGTCAATGATATACAGGAATTTTTCCAGCAGGGATAAGGAGGTGATTATTCCCTTGTATAAGGCAATGGTCAGGCCACACCTAGAGTACTGTATACAGGTCTGGAGGCCTCATTTCAAGAAGGATGTAGAGCTGCTGGAACGAGTACAGAGAAGGGCAACAAGATTAGTGAATGGAACAAAAGGGTGCTCTTACGAAGAAAGGCTTAAGTTTTGCAAATTACAGTGTCTGGAGACTAGGCACCAGCGAGGTGATCTGATAGAGGTGTATAAAGCCTTGAATGGTTTGAGCATGCTCAATGCTGATGGGATTCTTCCTCTAGCTCAGAAAAATCACCTGAGAGGGCATAAATTCAAATTGAGGAAAGACAGATGTAGGATAGACGTGTGGAAATTTGCCTTTAGCCAGCGGGTGGTTGGTTGGTGGAACAGACTTCCATCCCTTGTAGTGGAGGTTGATAGCCTAAATAAGTTTAAGGCTCAGCTGGACAGGTATTTTGAACGAACAGAGGGGTGAAGTGGAAGTGGGTTTTTTTTTTTTTTTTTTTGGCTGATGCTGCATAAGCTTGCTTTCTTGCATCAAATGCCTCTACTAATTCTAATGCTAAAACGGGACTCATCAGAGAGTAGAACTGTACCCCATTTGTCAGGGCTCCAAGTCATGCATTCGTGGCATCAGTTTGGGATTAATGGGATACAAACTATTGGCTTCCTAGCGTAGAATCCACTTGAATTTAATCTTTTTAACACAGTCCGATTGGAAATGTTTACACCTGTGCCGCAGCAACCTCAAAAGATAATTGATGACAGGATTCGTAGTGTTTCGTCTTGCAGTTAGTGCCAAATAACGGCCTGTTTCTGATTGATGTAGCCCTCCGGCGACCTTGTCCAGGTCTTCTTGTAATGGTTCCTGTCTCCTGCAACTGCTTCCGCAGTGCCTAGACGACACTGCGTGACACATTAAGCTAACGTGACACTTTCGCCTCCGACTGCTCGGCTTCAAGTTGTCCAACGGCCACCATCTCAAAGAATTATCTAAACGACAATGGTTTTCCATCCTGAGTACTGGAGATTGGCTGTCCCACTAAGCACACCGAAAAATGGGAACAAAGTGATGTGGTTGCAACCCGTGTTTTTATAGGCATGAATAATTTGCATAATGTGTGGCTGTGTAACGTGGTAGATCGATTTTTATTGGATACTCGGAATTTGCATGATAGGATGCCTATTGTATCAAATATTCGCCTTCAGAGACACTGTTCACAATAAAATATTAATGGAAAATATTTTATTCTGTTAATGTTGTCGAACAATGTATATACCTATTTACCTAATGTAGTGTTATTTATAATAAAGTTATAATACACCCAGCGTATTTCATTTAAATTAGAGACACACTTGTTAAAAAAAACAGTAGTTCGATCTCGGACCTTTTTATTATTATTATTATTATTATTATTATTATTATTAGCCATATGGTGCAAGGATGCCTGGGGGTTATGTTGCACCAGCCAAAAAATATTTCAAGTTACTCTGACAGAGAGAGAGAGAGAGAGAGAGAGAGAGAGAGAAGAATGATGATTGTTTATTTTTAAAGTTGGCCATATGGTAGAAAAGGTTAGCAGACTCTGATCTAGTGTATAAAAAAAGCCTCATTGCAGGCCAGCCTTGCTTCGGCTCTCAAATATCCATAGACGTGAATGCATTAGCTAAAGGTATCAGAGCTCACATCGATTTGTTCAAAAAAATTTAACTTAACAAATCGGATAATTATTCGAATTTTCCTGGAATTAAAATTAATTTGTTGTCTTTATAAAGAGATGCTGAATTTATATCAGCTTTGGATTTACATGAGATATTATGTTGGCATCAAAATCATGTTTTACAAATCTACGATTTTTAAATTAATGAAAGGGTTATATTTGTTACATTTGAAAATTTTTGCTTCAGATCATCTTATCAATTTGATTTTTATGAAAGTTTAAGTAGTTAGTGACGTGTTGGTTTTCTGCTATATGGGCAGCGCTGAAAAATAATGTTTATGAAGTACGAGTGTTGTCTTCTGCATGGCTTCTCAACCAGAACCAAACTGCTTTATCAACTAGGTATTATTTTCGTAGTACATAGATCTACAGTACGTAACTGAAACATCAGAAAAAACGTCTAACATTATTATTATTTATGACATTATTGTAACACTTTCAACATCCTATATTTATATACCACATATGGTTTTTAGAAATATGGACTGGTAAAATTCGCAAGTAGAATATTGCATATTGGCTTGATACTCGCAGCTAACATTTTTAAGAAATTTGTGTTCTGTTTGTAAAATTTATTTATTCACAGATATATATGCTGTGCCCTCGCGGTAGCACAGTTGGTAGAATCGTCGTCCTCCCCAAACCGGGTGGAAAAGATCTGAGTGCAAGTACCGTCGATGAGGAATTTTTATGGGTCTTTTTCATAACGTGGCTATAGTAGCATTGTTTTTTCTTCACTAAAGTCGCGTGTTTGGTCCAGAAAACAGAAAATCGACCACAGAAAACACGCAGTTGACAGTCAGTATACACGAGCAATATGGTCTTAGTCCCTGATGCTCCTAAAATCCTACTACAACTAACTGCTAGTGAAGTTAAAATTACAGTGTACTCTAAATTATGTTATGGTAGACACTATACAGGGTCTCAAAAATACACGGCATAACTTCAGGAATGAGTTCCTCATATGTAGACAATAAAAATATTTTTTATCAACATAGTTCCGGAAATGCTTGGTTCCCGAGTTATTAACCGGAATGTCTTATCTCCCGCAGGTGATGTCCTTCATCACAAGGTACTGCAAAGTAATTTGTACGTTACAGGCGGTTTCCATGGTTTCCCCTATATCCGCATCACAAGGTACTGACAGATTCTGGTGGTTTTCCTTTCCGACCATGTACTCAAATCAGGAGCAAAAGGATATGCACTTTATGTACTGTTTGGCGGACGGCAATGCTCTGGAGGCTCGTCATTTGTACCACGAAGGGTTCCCAGAACGAAGATGTCCAGACAGGAATAACGTTTGAAGGTATCCATCGCCGCCTTTGTGAACATGGGACCTTACACCTCGAGCTGCCGGCAGAGGACGGCCAAGATGAGTGGAACAGGACCAGGGTATGTCTGCCAGGGGCAAAGGTTGATGACGTAGAGCGGATATCATCTTTTAAGGGCACAAAAGGTGATATAGTTGTATACGTTGGCACTAATGATATTAAGAGTAGGAGACCGGTGGAATTACTCAACAAGTACAGGTCACTGTTGAAAAAAAGCCGTGAATTAGGGTTGAATTTGAAAGTGTCTGCAATACTGCCCAGACACGATAGGAGGGAGTATATGATGAGAGTCTTGTAGATCAATTCGGCCCTGGAAAACTGTGCAAGGCTCAAGGGGTAGAATTTTTTTCAGCCTGGTCTGTACTTGTTAACAGGAGAGACTGCTTCTACAGGAATGGGATATACTTAAATATAAATGGTGCAAGAATATTTGCTGAGGCTATCGAGGCAGTGTTAGGTGGATCGGAAAACTGCTAGCTTGGGGGGGGGAATACAAAGACTAATAGATTAACAGTAGCCACTGGCAGAGGTGAAAGAGATTCTTGCACTGCTTCTATTGGAATGAGCAGCAGCCTGGAAAACAAGATGTAGGGTATTTCAGAGACTGCTGGGAGTCATTGCGGTACAAGTAAACACAGGGGTTGTGTTAGGGTAGCTAAGAATAGGAACAGGTGCATGTATACTTGTGTGTACACCAATGCTAGGAGTTTGGTAAATAAATTTGATGAATTTGAGATATTGCTCAAAACATCAAAGGCAGATATTGTTGGGATATCAGAGACATGGTGTCACACAGATATAAGGAATGCAGAACTGGAATTTGAGGAGTACAATGTGTACAGAAAGGATGGCCAGGATAGGAAGGGAGGAGGGGTTATGCTATTAGTTAAGAAACACATAAAATCCAAGGAAGTGAAGCCAGTCGACATCGCTGGACAGTGCAGTGTCGAGTCAGTTTCATGTGACATAAGCATTGGGAGATCAAAATTGAGAGTAGGAGTGTGCTATAGGCCAAATGACTCTGATGAGTTTAACAAGAAACTGTACAGGGAAATAGAGTGGGCCAGTAAATCAGTCTTATAATGGGGAATTTTAATTTCCCAGATATCGATGGAATTTGTGGGTTGGTCACTCACACACTAGCAAGGCTTTTGTGGATTTATTGGATGATTTTTTTATACATCAGCATGTTCGGGAGACAACTAGAGGGAGTAATACTCTTGATCTGATTATCAGTAGTGATTCTTCATGCATTAAGAACCTGCAGATAAATGAACCACTAGGTGGCAGTGATCACAGTGTGCTGAAGTGGGATTTACTCAAAGAGGTAACTACCATCAGGGATAAAGGGAAGGGTTTTTGCTTTCGTAAAGGCGACTACGACGGTCTGAGACAGTTTTATTTAAATTCTATACAGTGGGACCAACTGATGATGTTACCAACAGCAAATTCAAAATGGGAAGCATTCAAAGAACTTATCATGGAAGCTACTAGGCTTTACATACCAACTAAGAAATATTGTTCAAAGTTTAGGCCTAAATGGATGTCAGATGAACTAATGAGACATATGGCAGAGAAGAAAAATGCATGGGATACATATAAATTAATGGGTGACATGAAAACCTATGATAGATATAAGCTGGTCTGTAACCAAGTCACAAAGGAGATTAGGTAGGCAAAGGCAGATTATGAGAAATCCTTGGCAAAGGAGGCAAACAAAAACATATTGGTCCACTGGATATTGATGGATCAACAATTGAGGATCCTGCTTAGATGACTAACAAACTAAAGGAGCATTTTGCATCTATGTTCACACATGAGGAGTTATTCAGGAAGGAGAATGCTAGAGGTGAAGTAAACTCTGGCAGTGAGCTAGATGATTTTTGCAATAACTGGGAGGAAAGTGGAGGAGAAATTGTTGAGGATAAACATAAAAAAATGCACCCGGAGTGGATGCGATCTATCCAGTTATATTAAAGGAGGCAGCAAAGGAAGTAAGCAAACTCTTAGCCATAATTATGAGAGCTTCTTTGGACTCAGGGGAGGTACCCATAGACTGGAGATGTGCAAATGTGACCCCAATTCACAAAGGAGAATCAAAGGCTGAAACAAGTAATTATAGACCTGTGAGTTTAACTTCTGTTCCAGGAAAATTAATGGAGGCAGTGGGTTAAAGAAACACTGCAGCATCATCTAGACAAGACTTCAGTTATAGCTCAGACACAGCATGGGTTTGTTAAGCGGAAGTTTTGTCTGACTAATTTGATTGGATACTATGATGTAGTCACAAAGGAACTGGATGTAAAGAATAACTTTGATATCATATATTTGGATCTCAGAAAGGCTTTTGATACTGCTGCACATGGACGACTGATGAACAAATTGGAGCAGTGTGGCATTGGAGGCAAATTGCTGCTATGGATAAAGGGATGGTTGAGTGGGAGAAGACAGAGAGTGGTAATTAATGGACACTGCTCATCGTGGACTAATTATTAGTGGAGTCCCTCAGGGTTCAGTGTTGAGTCCATTGTTGTTTTCTGTATTTATAAATGATATTGATGTATTTATTCTGTATTTATAAATGATGTTGTTTTCTGTATTTATAAATGATGTTGTTTTCTGTATTTATAAATAATGTTGTTTTCTGTATTTATAAATGATGTTGTTTTCTGTATTTATAAATGATGTTGTTTTCTGTATTTATAAATGATGTTGTTTTCTGTATTTATATATGATAAGTGGTATATCAAGCTTAATTTCCAAGTTTTCAGACGATACAAAGGTTGGCAGGGTTGTTAAAGACACTACTGACGCTATAATGCTGCAACAGGATCTGGAAAGGTTGAGCAGATGGGCTGAGAGGTGGCAAATGAAGTTTAACATTGACAAATGTAAAATACTACATATGGGAAACTCTGTGGTACTACACTGACAGTGATAGAGAACGAAAAGGACCTGGGGGTAATTGTGCAGGCAGATATGAAGTTTTCTGAGCAGTGCAGACGGGCTTCAAGAGTAGCTCATGGTGTCTTGTCAATGATATACAGGAATTTTTCTCAGGGATAAGGAGGTGATTATTCCCTTGTATAAGGCAATGGTCAGGCCACACCTAGAGTACTGTATACAGGTCTGGAGGCCTCATTTCAAGAAGGATGTAGAGCTGCTGGAACGAGTACAGAAAAGAGTAACAAGATTAGTGAATGGAACAAATGGTTGCTCTTACGAAGAAAGGCTTAAATTTTGCAAATTACAATATCTGGAGACTAGGCACTGGCGAGGTGATCTGATAGAGGTTTGTTTGTTATTTGGTTTTTAGGAGCATTAGCAACCAAAGCCATATTGCTCCGGAGATATGCGGTGGTCATTCTCTGACCTTTCCGCATCCTCCGTATTTGGTGGGCACGGGCTCGAACCCCGGTCTGATAGAGGTGTATAAAGCCTTGAAAGGGTTTGAGCATGCTCAATTCCGATGGGATTCTTCCTCTTACTCAGAATAATCACCTGAGAGGGCATAAATTCAAATTGAGGAAAGACAGATGGAGGATAGATTTGCGGAAATTTGCCTTTAGCCAGCAGGTAGTTGGTTGGTGGAACAGACTTCCATCCTTTATTTTGGAAGTCGATAGCCTAAATAAATTTAAGGCCCAACTGGACAGGTATTTCGAACGAACGGACGGATGAAATGGGAGTGTTTTTTTTGTTTTTTTTTTTAAAGCTTGCTTTCTTGCATCATATGCCTCTACTAATGCTAATGCTAAAAGATCTAGGACTCCTGAAGTAGAGGAGGAGATTTGGGATGTTGTGCCTGCCACTCCTTGAATCAGCACATGCAACATAGCAATGCAACTGGCTGTTCCACGTTCGACTATTTGGAGAGTGTTGAGAGAACACCAACTGTATCCTTACCATCTGCAATGGGTACAGGTCTTGCCACCATCAGATTACCCTGCGCGAGTAATGTTCTGCCAGTGGTTCTTGCAGCAGTGTGGTACAACTCCTCAGTTTCCTGTCTTAGTGATATTCACAGATGAAGTACAGTTCACACGAAACAGAATCTAAAACTTTCACAATCAGCATGTATGGGCTGAGGAAAACCCACATGCAATTCTTCCATCACATCACTAACAGCGGTTCAGCCTCAACATCTGGGCAGGTGTTTTTTGTGATAAGTTATTGTGTCCCATGTACTTTCAAACAAACTCACAGGGCAGGCGTACAGAAACTTTCTGGAAAACAATATGCCTGATTTCTTGGACGACACGCCACTGACCATTCGTCAACAAGCACACTTCATGCACAATGGCGCTCCTGTTTATTTCAGCCACCTAGCCTGCAATTACCAGAATCGAAGGTTTCCTGGTCGGTGGATAGATAGAGGTGGACCAACTGCCTGGCCTCCACGCTCACTGATTTAAACCCACTAGATTTCTTCTTGTGGAGCCATTTAAAGTCATTGGTGTATTCGGTAGCTGATGTGGAAACTCTCTGCAATCGAATTGTGGAAGGTTGTGAGACAATACGAAACATGCCAGGAATTTGGCATCGTCTTCGCGAGTCCATGAGACGTCCATGTGAGGAATGTATTCAGGCAGAAGGTTTGTTTGTTATTTGGTTTTTAGGAGCATTAGCAACTAAGGCCATATTGCTCCGGGATATGCGGTGGTCATTCCCTGACCTTTCCGTATCCTCCGTATTTGGTGGTCACGGGCTCGAACCCCGGTCTAATTAAGAAGCGTATGCTGTGCACTGCTGCTCCTGCCCACCCGGCTACGGAGGCGCCTCAGGCAGAAGGTGGACATTTTGAACAATTACTATAAGGCGATGTGAACAGTTAAATGTCATAGATAGACCTTCAAAACTCGGAAACCAAGCATTTCCGGAACTATGTTGACATAAAATATTTTTATTGTCTACATATGAGGAACTCATTCCTGAAGTTATGCCGTGTATTTTTGAGACACCCTGTATAACCAAAAGCATTTAGAAACAACTCGACTAATATTGTGCTATGTGAGATGTCGTCAGCGCATGTAAATCGGCTCAGACATATCAATATAAATTTCGTGGGTGTGTCTGTGCGGAGACTATAAGTTAAAACCCTGCATGGTGGTGGATCAAAACTTTCAGGCTTTCAAGTTCTGGATGCCCTCAGAAACTCACAGCAATATGTTCGAGGAATCACAAAGAGACTAGTTCGTTGTTCATACATGTCGTATGAGGAAAACATCATGAGGAAGGTCTAAGAGGTTACAATAATATCCTTAAATATGTTACCATCCACATGCAACTGCATATCAAGGGGTTCAATGACAGAACAGTCGCACATAAAACCAATAATACAGTCACCAATGCGAAACAGGCTTGTGAAGTGTTGACATTTTCGATGTTCGTGAATACTAGAAAAGTGGAAGTAGGTTCTGTGGAGTGACCAATCTCGCTATACATTGTGTCGTTCTGATGGACATCAGTGGGTGTGGAGATTGCCCAGAGGGCACTTCTTGTAAGACTGCAGCGTCTGAACTCTGAAGTCTGAAGCAGTCTGGTGGTATAGGGCTGTTTCAGTTTGTTCGGATTTGATTCTTGTTGCTAGTGTATATGTCCATGAAGATAAAGAACAACTTGTATGCTTATGGCAATCTTGTCAGTATCAGCACAACAACACTCTATGTTATATAGCTGCTTTTCACGCCAGAGTCGTCCTGTATTCAGACTGACGCATACCGGGAGTTGGTAGAATGTATGACCAGAAGAGTTGAGACGATCAAACAGGACAAAGATAGATCTACCATGTATTAGGATTTCTAATTAGAAGTGTTTTTTGCATTTACCAGTGTATGTCCGAATATTCTTGGTCATATAGTGTACTTTTTAACTCGATTGTACGAAGGTATTCCAGACAATTCATTCTGGATCATTTGAGCCAGAGCCTTTATTAAATGTACACTGGATATTGATGGTTCAATTATTGATGATCCTGCTCAGGTGGCTAATAAACTAAATGAGTATTTTGCATCTACATTCACCCATGAGAAGTTATTCAGGGAGGGGAATGGCCACCAGAGGTGAGTTAAACTCTGGCAGGGAGCTAGATGATTTTGTAATAACTGAGAGGAAAGTAGAGGAAAAATTGTTGAAGATAAACATAAAAAATGCACCCGGGGTGGACGGGATCTATCCAGTTATATTAAAGTGGGCAGAAAAGGAAGTAAGAAAACCCTTAGCCATAATTATGAGAGCTTCTTTGGACTCAGGGGAGTTACCCAGGGACTGGAGATGTGCAAACGTGACCCCAAATCACAAAGGAGGATCAATGATATACAGGAATTTTTCCAGCAGGGATAAGGAGGTGATTATTCCATTGTATAAGGCGATGGTCAGGCCACACCTAGAGTACTGTATACAGGTCTGGAGGCCTCATTTGAAGAAGGATGTAGAGCTGCTGGAACGAGTACAGAGAAGGGCAACAAGATTAGTGAATGGAACAAAGGGGTGCTCTTACGAAGAAAGGCTAAAGTTTTGCAAATTACAGTGTCTGGAGACTAGGCACCAGCGAGGTGATCTGATAGAGGTGTATAAAGCCTTGAATGGTTTAAGCATGCACAATGCTGATGGGATTCTTCCTCTAGCTCAGAAAAATCACCTGAGAGGGCATAAATTCAAATTGAGGAAAGACAGATGTAGGATAGACGTGCGGAAATTTGCCTTTAGCCAGCGGGTGGTTGGTTGGTGGAACAGACTTCCATCCCTTGTGGTGGAGGTTGATAGCCTAAATAAGTTTAAGGCTCAGCTGGACAGGTATTTTGAACGAACAGAGGGGTGAAGTGGAAGTGGTTTTTTTTTTTTTTTTTTTGGCTGATGCTACATAAGCTTGCTTTCTTGCATCAAATGCCTCTACTAATGCTAATGCTAATGCTAAAGGGCGACACACAAGTAATTATAGACCTGTTAATTTAACTTCTGTTCCAGAAAAATTAATTGAGGCACTTGTTAAAGAAGCACTGCAGGATCATCTAGACAAGACTTCAGTTATAGCTGGGACACAGCATGGTTTTGTTAAGGGAAAGTCTTGCCTGACCAATTTGACTGGATACTATGATGTGGTCACAAAGGAACTGGATGCAAGGAATAACTTTGATATCATATATTTGGAACTTAGAAAGGCTTTTGATACTGTTGCACATGGAATACTGCTACACAAATTGGAGCAGTGTGGCATTGGACGCAAATTGCTGCTATGGATAAAGGGATCGTTGAGTGGGAGAAGACAGAGAGTGGTAATCAATGGACACTGCTCATCGTGGATTAATGTTATTAGTGGAGTCCCTCAGGGTTCAGTGTTGGGTCCATTGTTGTTTTCTGTATTTATAAATGATATTGATGATGGTATATCAAGCTTAATATCCAAGTTTGCAGACGACACAAAGGTTGGCAGGGTTGTTAAGGACACTAATGACAGTAGAACAGGATCTAGAAAAGTTGAGCAGATGGGCTGAGAGGTGGCAAATCAAGTTTAACATTGACAAATGTAAAGTACTACATATGGGAAGCAATAACTCCAGAGTGACGTTTGAACTCTGTGGTACTACACTGACAGTGGTAGAGAACGAAAAGGACCTGTGGGTAATAGTGCAGGCAGATATGAAGTTTTCTGAGCAGTGCAGACGGTCCACAAGAGTAGCTCATAGTGTCTTGTGAATGATATACAGGAATTTGTCTAGCAGGAATAAGGTGATTATCCCTTTGTATAAGGCAATGGTCAGGTCACACCTTGAATATTGTATACAGGTCTGGAGGCCTCATTTTAAGAAGGATATAGAGCTGTTGGAACGAGTACAGAGAAGGGCAACAAGATTAGTGAATGGAACAAAGGGTTACTCTTACGAAGAAAGGCTTAAGTTTTGCAAATTACAGTGTCTGCAGACTAGGCACCTGCGAGGTGATCTGATAGAGGTATATAAAGCCTTGAATGGTTTGAGCATGTTCAATGCCGATGGGATTCTTCCGCTTGCTCAGAATAAACACCTGAGAGGGCATAAATTCAAATTGAGGAACGACATGTGTAGTATAGTTGTGCGGAAGTTTGCCTTTAGCCAGCGGGTAGTTGGTTGGTGGAACAGACTTCCATCTTTTGTCGTGGAAGTTGATAGCCTAAATAAATGTAAGACTGAGCTGGACTGGTATTTGATACGAACGGAGGGGTAAAATAGGAGTGTTTTTTTTTTTTTTTTTTTGGCTGATGCTGCATAAGCTTGCTTTCTTGCATTATTATAATTTTTATGATCCATTTTATTAAAATAAGCTACTGAAACCATATATTTTGAATTATACGTTTTTTTCTATTTAGCAAAATAAAGAAATTTAAACAAATGAAGCCTCCTTCCCCATTTAAATTAAATACAAGACTGATTGGTGCTGTTAACGGTTATGTTCGTTCCAGCGGCGCGTTAGGACTTCACGGGGGGCCCCGGGCAAATTTTAATTTGGGGGCCCTATGGTGTTGAATTTTTCTTTGAGGGGAAATCCCACGCCTCCGGTATACTCTTACTCATGCAAAAAGCTAAATAATAATAATTGTAGATATAATTTTATTAAAAATAAAACAAAATTACATGTATGACATTTATAAAGAACTTTTATACTGTATATAGATTAAGTATAATCTACAAGAAAAAGTCATAAATAACTCAATTAGTATTTAAGTACTTTTATTGCATTAAATAATAAACTAGATTAATTAAACGAGAATTAGAATAATATATATTTAATATAACGAAACAAACTTTCTATAAATTAAAATTAAAACAATTCTTAACGGAACGTAACAAATTACCTAATAAAAGTCGTAATTAGAATGAAAATTTTAAGAACATTATATGTTCACTTTCCATGCTTTTTGAGCTGCAAAATTATCAATCAGCTCATTATAATCAACCCCACTAGTAATGTCATTTTCAATGCATAATATTGACAGATTGCATAATTTTTCTTGGCCTAAAGAATTTCTAATGTAATTTTTAATTCTTTTAAGTACATTGAAAAAACTCTCTGCCGATGCGTTAGAAACAGGTGTGGTTAAATATATTCTTAAAATTACGTCCGCATTAGGAAACGTAGAAACTAGCCCTTCTTGAATCGCTTTATACATTAATAAAGGAGAATTTAAATTTTAATTTTTTGCAAGATTTACAATGTGGGTAAATTCTTCCTTAAAAATACTAACGTCGGTGTCGTTTGAATACGTATTTATTAAATTTAAAATACATTCATCGTACTCACTTGGCGAAATTTCTTTTAAGTTGATATTTATTAATATGGCAAAATAATTTAAAATATTTGATAAGCCTCAACACGTCTTTGAATGTCTGATACCAACTGATCGTGAATAACATTCAAACAATTCACTATAAATCGTTGTTTGCCTGCCAATTGCACATCCTCATCTCCATCCCTTTTCTCGTCAAAATATAATTTTCTTTTGGGTTTTCTCCCTTTGTCTGACTCATAATTTGTATTGTTTGTTAATGCAAAACGTTCTGTGCTATAGTATCAAAAAATTCGTTGTTGTTTCGAATGTCTTCTGATATGTACAAAGATAACGATTTTAAAAGATTTACGGCATTATGTAAATCAGAATTTTTATTATTGTCCTCGACAGTTTTGGATATTTAAACCATATTCCGTTAATTTTGAAGTTATAATATTTTCTAAGTAGCTAGCATCGTGCTTTTCAATATGTAGGAAAGACAAGAAACGTTCCTGAATTTTATTTTCTTTATCTAAATATCGATCGTATAATAAATGATAATTGATCTGTGTGACTTATGTCGGGAGTAGAGTCAACAATAAGTGAAAAGTATTTAGCCTGTTTGATTTCATTAATAATTGTATTTCTTATGTTAGAGACCATTAAATGTATGAATTCGTCACACGTAGTATTAGAAAGATAATTCACCTGTCCTTTACCACATTTACCATAAGTTTCTAAGTGGGTTTTCAAAAACATATCAAAATTAGCTAAGTATTCTAAGCAACTCATAAAATTTCCTACATTACTATCATGCCCTCGAAATCCCAACCCTAATGAAGCTAACAATTTCACAATCGCAACAACTCTTTTTAGAACCTCACGCCAATAATTTGTTTGGTTTTCATAAGCTTTTATCAAGTCTAAATCAATTCTTCCTACACTTTTCAAGCGCTTTACCTATTTTCTTTATGTTCTCTAGACTCATCGTGCCTTTTTAAAATATCAACAATATGTTTCCGATCATTACATGCAGTAACTAATCATTTTTTTTTTTTTTTTTTGATTTAACTGAAAACAATTTGCAAATAAAACAGTACACAGATTTTGTGGTTTCTGAAAATATTAACCACTCTCTTTTTTCTGTGGTACCATTAGCTCTACTTAAATAGAAATGTGATTCGCTTAATTTTCTCGTAATGATTTTTCCATCACAATTAAAATTTCGATTTGAATTTTTAATGTTTCCAAAATTTTGCGATTTTTCGCGAAGGCAAAACTCAATAAAATCATTTGTGATGGGCTTTGGCCATAAAGCAACATCTTTAGTGTATGTTTTATGTTTGATATTATTTGTATGTATTGCTTTCGTATTTTTATCATTATCATTGATATTGTTTGTATTAATATTTTGTCCTTATTATCATTGATATTTGTATTAATATTTTTATCATTGTTATCATTAATATTGTACACAGTTGCGTTGTTGGTATTGTTTTCAATTTGATCAATAATAACGCCGGCTGATACTGTAAAGTTGGAAGGTTCATTTTCTATCCTATTTTCTTGCCATACGCCTGCGTCACACCTGCAATCTAGGTATGGGACATCCAGATATGGGACCGAAATTTAATTTCCGATTTTTTTACTACAAAAATGAGTTTATAGAATATTGATTTGGGGACTTTGCCCCCCCCCCCGTTGATGGGGGCCCCAGGCAATTGCTCTTTTTGCCCATAGGATAACGCGCCGCTGGTTCATTCAATGATTTTGAAAATAAACCGAGGTAGCATGCTGTAGTTCAAACTTCCTCCAACAGTTGATGGTAGAGAGATTGTCCAGTAGATGGCCGATGCAAGTAACAACCAGATTCGTTAGTCGTATTAACATTCCATGTCACCATTTTGCAACGGAGCAAGGAACGAATAACAAATTTTGTTTTAAACTGGGGAAGTTTGCAACATAAATGAATGAAATGTTAAAATTTCAAAGGTATGAGTGGTTCACTGATGGACGTGAGGTGATGACCCAAAAAGTGTGCGTCAGTCATCCTCTCGAAATGAGGACAGAGTTGTAAAAGTTCGAGAAATTGTGGCAAGAGATCGTTGTTTGATCCCAGAATGATGGCTAATGGATTGGATATGAACAAGGAGACGATTCGTCAAATTCTGCACGAAGATTTAGCGAAAAGGAAGGTCTGTGCCTCACAGCCAATAAAAATCGATCTACGACCTTACAGAGCCGCACATTATGCAAATTATTCATGCTTATAAAAACACGGGTTGCGCCCACATTAGTTCATTTCTGTTTTTTGGCTTGCTCAGTGGCACAGCCACATCGCCGGTACTCAGTATGGCAAGTCATAGTTATTTTGATGATTCTTTCAGATGGTGGGCCGTTGGACTACTTGAAGCTGGGCAGTCGCAGGCAAAAGTGCTTTGCCGACACATTAAGCGATTTCGTATAATGTGTCGGCACTATGGAACCATTTCGTCTGCACGGGTAGCACAGTGCAGTGGTATCGCCACCGTCCTCCCCACAATGGGTGGAAAAAGTCCGGGCTCGAATTCCGTCGATGAGGCGAGGAACTTTAATGGGCTTTTTTTCACTTCGTGGCTGAGTTAGTCGGTCACAGGCGTAGATAGTAAGGTTTTTTTTCTCCCAGAAACTGGGGTTTTTTGTCGAGCAAAACAGGCAAATCGACCAAAGAACACACGCAATTTACAGACACAAAATACGGGTTTATGTAATGAATTACGGGTGACCCTAATATAATAATAATTTGAACCCACTGTACCAGTGCTTTTCAATTTTTTTGGACTCTAGCACATAATGTATATGCAAACATAATTCGACATCTCATCCAGAATACAGTATTGTAATTATTCGACATTCCACCCTTTTTATTCCTTATTTTACGTTGATGTAAACAAAGGAAGTTAAGTGCAATGCTACTTACCTTCCTTTGTTTCGGGCCAAAAACATGTAAACAAGAGTAAGACAAATAAATGTGCAGTGCGGAACACGAGCTTAATCAAGGCCATCTGAAATTGACTGTCATTTATTGGCTTTCAAAGAAAAAGCACTGGCCAGAACCATTTCCAGTTTATAAAACACGCGTAGAAATAAAAGTCGTATTTTTTAAAAATTTATTAGTCCAGTGATTGTTTAAATCAATCATTTGTATCAATATATGTACTGAAAGGAAATCATAGTGAAAAAAAAAAAAAAAAAAATGGCTGAAATGGTTCACACGATCGATGGTGACATGTCATTCGGGATGTCGCGTATTTCACCCTTCCTGACATGGCGTGGAATCACTTGAATATTTCATTTTTATTTGGAACTCACAGACTCCGTGAAAGGAAAGCTTAATCAGTTGTTTCAATGGTAAAGAGGTAGGAAACAACCCTAAATTTCCATAAATCCCATATTCAAACACACTGGTACGACTTAACGTTTCATAACCATAAACATTTTAACATTTCATGCGTTTCTGTTACAGATTTTCCCAGTTTAAAACAAAATTTGACATTCTTTCTTTGTTCCATTAGAAAATCATGACGCGGAACGTTAATTAACGCTACTAACTAAACTGGTTGTTACTTGCAACCTCTCAGTCTACTGGGTAATCTATATACCATCTACTGGAGGAAGTTTGCACTACAACATGCCACTTTCGTTTATTTTCAAACTCATCGAACATGACAGCAACAGCGCCAGTCCGAGAACTTTATTGTCACACCTCTTATATACTGTGCTTTTACTTTCATGCCATCACAGGACTGAGTTCTTGCACAATGGATTTTGAATAATTGCACATCTACTAAAATACTTCATTATTTGATATTCATCCTATAATTACAAACTATTATAAATTATTATTATAAACGTAAACAGTATATTTTAAAGCTCCAATATATTATACTTATAATACTAAAACAATAATATTTTTCTGCTTTGAAAATATAGTGGTTATAATATTATTAAGTTATACCTAATGTCCTTATTCCTATAATAATGCCACTATTATTATTTTATTTATTTCTATTAAAGATATTTGCAAATATTGACCACCAGACCCCGCACATCGTGGCCTGGAACAAAGAATAAAGAAAAACATGTACTTGCTGAAATTAATCCCTGAAGTCCATCCAATCCATGATATCGTAATTTGAACAGACTTCAGTCTTAGGAAAATGCAGTGTACTTCCGTAATGTTGAGACACACCTGTGTATTGCCCAACTTGAATATCATCGAAGGGCTAGACTGAATTTTTTATGATCCTACAAAGGCCATTCTTATTTTCATGATGCTCTTAATACGCATGAGTGTACTTATAAACATATTACAAAGGTAATAAAGATAATGAACGTGCAGGCTGAAGAAAACCAAAATGCAATTTCTTGACAAACCATTACTTCATGATGAGATGGTGCGGTTTTATATCTACTTTCATAATCGGACTTTTAGAAGTTGTTAATAAACACTTATTGCTATATTTTTCAATGGACAAAAATATGCAGATGTTAACAATAAATGTTATCATTCGCTTTTGAGACAGAGACTGTTGGACTAGATGATGTTTTAAAACTCATAGGAAAGGCCACTGTAGCCGAGTGGTCATCACAAGCGTGCATAAATAAAAAATACACGCGCTTTGAGTGACTGGGGTTCAACCCCGTCAACTGCTAAATAAATAGGGTGTTGTTTCTTGTATTCTGTCTATCCTATGGACTTCTGCAGTCGTCCCAGCGTATGAACAGAAAATTTATTTATTTATTTATATACTTTTTTTTCCGCAATTAATAGTTTTATATGTGTATTATTACTTATGTTTGTCCTTATACTCACAGCTATTCTTTTAGAAATAGCTGAAAGAACATAAATACGTAATAATACACATATGAAACTAGCATTAGCATTAGTAGAGGCATATGATGCAAGAAAGCAAGCTTATTCAGCATCAGCCAAAAAAAAAAAAAAAAAAACCCTCTCCGATTTCACCCCTCCGTTCGTTCGAAATACCTGTCCAGTTGAGCTTTAAATTTGTTTAGGCTATCAACTTCAACAACAAGTGATGGAAGTCGGTTCCACCAACCAACCACCCGCTGGCCAAAGGCAAATTTCCGCACATCTATCCGACATCCGTCCTTCCTCAATTTGAATTTATGCCCTCTGAGGTGATTATTCTGAGAAAGATGAAGAATCCCATTGGCATTGAGCATGCTAAAATCATTCAAAGCCTTATACACCTCTATCAGATCACCTCGCTGGTGCCTAGTCTCCAGACTCTGTAATTTGCAAAACTTAAGCCTTTCTTCGTAAGAGCAACCCTTTGTTCCATTTACTAATCTTGTTGCCCTTCTCTGTACCCGTTCCAGCAGCTCTACATCTCTCTTGAAATGAGGCCTCCAGACCTGTATACAGTACTCAAGATGTGGCCTAACCATTGCCTTATACAAGGGAATAATCACCTCCTTATCCCTGCTAGAAAAATTCCTGTATATCATTGACAAGACACCATGAGCTACTCTTGCAGCTCGTCTGCACTGCTCAGAGAACTTCATATCTGCCTGCACAATTACCCCCAGGTCCTTTTCATTCTCCACCACTGTCAGTGTAGTACCGCAGAGTTGATACATTGCTCTGGGGTTACTGTTACCCATATGTAGTACTTTACACTTGTCAATGTTAAACTTCATTTGCCACCTCTCAGCCCATCTGTTCAACCTTTCCAGATCCTGTTGCAGCAGCATAGCGTCAGTAGGTTCCTTAACGACCCTGCCAACCTTTGTATCATCTGCAAACTTAGACATTAAACTTGATATCCCATCATCAATATCATTCATAAACACCGAAAACAACAATGGACCCAACACTGAACCTTGAGGAACTCCACTAATAACATTAGTCCACGTTGAGCAGTGTCCATTGATTACCACTCTCTGTCTTCTGCCACTCAACCATCCCCTTATCCATAGCAGCAATTTGCCTCCAATGCCACACTGCTCCAATTTGTGCAGCAGTCTTCCATGTGCAACAGTATCAAAAGCCTTTCTAAGATCCAAATATATAATATCAAAGTTATTCCCTGCATCCAGTTCTTTTGTGACTACATCATAGTATCCAATCAAATTGGTCAAGCAAGACCTGCCCTTAACAAAACCATGCTGCGTCTGAGCTATAACTGAATTCTTGTCTAGATGATCCTGCAGTGCTTCTTTAACCAGTGCCTCCATTAATTTACCTGGAACAGAAGTTAAACTAACAGGTCTATAATTACTTGTGTCAGCCTTTGATCCTCCTTTGTGAATTGGGGTTACATTTGCACATCTCCAGTCTATGGGTACCTCCCCTGAGTCCAAAGAAGCTCTCATAATTATGGCTAGGGGTTTGCATACTTCCTTTGCTGCCTCCTTTAATATAACTGGATAGATCCCATCCACCCCAGGTGCCTTTTTTATGTTTATCCTCAACAATCTCTCCTCCACTTTCCTCTCAGTTATTACAAAATCATCCAGCTCACTGCCAATGTTTACTTTACCTACATCATTCTCCTTCCTGAATAACTCCTCATGCGTGAATGTAGATGCAAAATACTCGTTTAGATTGTTAGCCACCTGAGCAGGATCCTCAACTGTTGAACCATCAATATCCAGTGGACCAATCTGATTCATCCCTTTCCTTCTCGAGTTCAAGTATGTAAAGAACTCCTTTCTGTTTTTCTTTGCATCCTTTGCCAAGGATTTTTCGTAGTCTGCCTTTGCCTGCCTAATCTCCTTTGTGACTTGGTTACAGACCAACTTATATCTATCATAGGCTTCCATGTCACCCATTAATTTGTATGTATCCCATGCATTTTTCTTCTCTGCCACATGTCTCATTAGTCCATCTGACAACCATTTAGGCCTAAACCTTGAACAATATTTCTTAGTTGGTATGTAAAGCCTGGTAGCCACCAAGATTAGTTCCTTGAATGCTTCCCATTTTGAGTTTGCTGTTGGTAACATCATCAGTTGGTCCCACTGTATAGAATTTAAATACTGTCTCAGACCATCATAGTCGCCTTTACGAAAACAAAAACCCTTCCCTTTACCTCTGATGGTAGTTACCTCCTTGAGTAAATCCCACTTCAACACACTGTGATCACTGCCACCTAGTGGTTCATTTATCTGCAGGTTCTTAATGCATGAAGAATCACTACTGATAATCAGATCAAGAGTATTGCTCCCTCTTGTTGCCTCACGAACATGCTGATGTAGAAAACAATCATCCAATAAATCCACAAAAGCCTTGCTAGTGTGCGAGTGACCAACCGACAAATTCCAGTCAATATCTGGGAAATTAAAATCCCCCATTATAAGACTCTCTGATTTACTGGCCCACTCTATTTCCCTGTACAATATATTATTATACTCATCAGAGTCATTAGGCCTATAGCACACTCCTACTCTCAATTTTGATTTCCCTATGCTTATGTCACACCAAACTGACTCGACACTGCCCTGTCCATCGATGTCAACTGGCTTCACTTCCTTTGACTTTATGTGTTTCTTAATTAATAGCATAACCCCTCCTCCCCTCCTGTCCTGTCTATCCTTTCTATATACATTGTATTCCCCAAATTCCAGTTCCGCATTACTTATATCTGTGTGACACCACGTCTCTGATATCCCAACAATATCTGCCTTTGATGTTTTGAGCAATACCTCAAATTCATCAAATTTATTTACCAAACTCCTAGCATTGGTGTACACGCAGGTATACATGCACCTGTTTCTATTCTTAGCTACCCTAACACAACCCATGTGTTTACTTGTAATGCAATGACTACCAGCAGTCTCTGAAATATCCTGCATCTTGTTTTTCAGACTTCTGCTCATTTGAATAGAAGCAGTGCAAGAATCACTTCCACCTCTGCCAGTGGCTACTGTTAATCTATTAGTCCTTGTATCCCCCCCCCAACTAGCAGTTTTCCGACCCACCTAACACTGCCTCGACAGCATCAGCCAAAATTCTTGCAGTGAATTATAACTAATAGTAATAATTCACAATATGTATATATATATATATATATATATATATATATATAAACAATTTTTTAGTTAATTATAATACCAATTAGATAAACTGAAGAATTTAGCATAAAAGTATTAGGAGTGAAAACTATATTCATTAGTTCAAAGGGCCAAATTTAGGTAATTTGGACTTCTGTGTTGGTAATTTTGACTCCTATGTTGGGCTTCTTTGTTGTACCCTATAAATAAATACATAAAGTAAAATAAAAATAAAATGAAATAGTAAAATTAAAATGATAATATAGATAGCTAGTTATATGGACAAGGGCTAGCTGCACTCAATATATATCCCATCAATAATTAGCTGAGGCTATCTGTTTCTGTTTGCCATTTGCCAGTTTTACTATGTTCAAAAATATACTGAGAATTTACTGTGAATATATAATCAAATTGGCTTAATTACTTTAATATACCTTAAATTTAGCAGAAAACTGGCAGAATAACCGCTAGCCTATATATAATTTTTATTTATTAAATATACATAAATAAAATAATATAATAAATATTAATAACATAATATAAATTAAATAAAATATATATTAAAATAAAATAATAAATTTGAATGACCTTGCCAAATTCAAATTTTCAGCATTCCTGAAGCCACATAAGCACTAAGGTAAAATAATAGAGGCAACGATTTTCTTAGAATGCGAAGAGTTTATTAACTTATTTCACATAAAAAATTAAAATAAAATGCACAGGTCAGTTCTTAAGGAAGCATTTAATTCTCGTAGTTCTTACTATGATGTTAGATATTAGCATGTAAATATAATTCGTGGGCATGTTTCCTTACATAACGTGAGGCGGAAACCTAAACAAGTTACAGCATCCGTTGTTTAACTACTGCTTTCCGCGTCGTCTGCTGGTAGACATTAAAAAAAAAAAAAAAAAAAAAAAGTTGGCAGATGACGCTTACTCATCATAAGTAATAGCCGTGTCATGGCACTGTGGCAGCTGGTGATGAGGGAATTTTAACTAAGTGTGCTAAAATAATTACAGTAGGCCCTCGATTTAACGGACTAAGTTAAATCGAATGTATTTTAAAAGCATATATTAATAATGAACTTATAATTTACAGGATCAACAAAAATATTATTATTAATAATGTATAAGTATGAATAAAATATTATAATGTACATTGAGTAATTTATACACGCCACTAAAACATCTGTAAAATATAAAAATAAATTTACGACAGGAACCAAACTTTATTTTAATTAAACACGTCAAGAACTATACAATGTAACTAATAGGGAGTGTTTCCACCACTTTTTTTTTTTTTTCACACAAAGTTGTTTTCAATATTAACATCAGGTTTTTCATTTAAATCGATTTTAGAGGGGAAAATATACTTTAAAATTATTAAACTCCATTGAATAAAAAACATACAAAAAAAAGTTAAAAAAGATACATAATATTCAATATTAACTTAATTGAAAGAATTATAATTTTCAGAGTCATAAACAATTGTCATATAGAGGGAGAGGTGATAATTCCGTTCTGGTAGAGGGTTCTGGTCAAATAGGTCCAGTTGATGAAGTGGTCTTGAAGAAATCATCAAGCTACAATTGACTTACACCTTACTCATCATAGCGCCAAATATCATCGGGAAAGATTTCTTTCCCGATGATATTTGACGCTCACCAATAACGATTCGTAAATTTGAATTATGCGCCTTGATTCCCAACTGAGGTCGATTCCTGCAAAGGCTTTCAGAAGCAAAATATCTATTAAAAAAAAAAAAAAAAACTGTTAGTAATCTAACGCAGCTTCCCCAGTAATTTTGCTTCTTCAAAATAAATCTTTCATAAATGACTACTTAGTCTGAGTGCTGGAGAAAGGCCAAATAAATTTGGTAAGATTTGTTTTGATGTATGGCCGCTGACATGGTTTGTAGATGAATAATTTTAATTTCTTCTAAGAAATTAAAATTATCAAAAAACACGAGATTCCGTGACTTTTTGTACAGGCAAGTGACCGTTCTGTCTTCCCAAATCTATTACATCTAGTTGTGTGAGCCTCTTTTTTTTTTTTTTTTTTTAAATACAGTACTGTATTTATTTTTATTTCCTTCCCTTCCACAGCTTTATAGGCAGTGTTGCTAACTCGTTTCAGTTCAGTTATATTTAATAGACTGAGTGACCTCAGTTCTGTTATATTTAACTCACTTCAATTATATTTAATACACTGAGTGACCACTTTATTAGGTGCACCTACTCAACAGCATTCAGATCTCAATGAGGTGTTTAAAGTGTGCCATAAGAATGTTGGTCCATGTTGACTTAACTGCTTCTTGCAGTTGTTGCAAATTAGATGGTTGGACAACTTTACTCTGAAGAGCTCATTCCACAGGTACTCATTTGAATTTAAATCTGATAACGTGAATTCCACGGCACTACGTGGAACTCACTCTCTTTTTCCTGGAACCAGTTCTGTACATTTCTGGCCTTGTGACATGCATGGCACATTATGCATTCTGGAAGAATCCACTTTCAGGTGGATACACTACAGCGAAGAAGGGATGCACTGTGTCAGGAAAATTTCTAGATCACCAGTGACATCCAAAAAATTACTTCACTAGTATCAAGGGACCCAAGATGCACCAGCGCAACACTCTCCAACCATTACACCGCAACTACCAGCCTGCATTGTTGACACCTGGCAAGATCGGTCCATGGACTCTTACTGTTTTTAACATATTCGGGTCCTTTCATCAGCGTGAAACAGCAGGTACTGAGATTCATAAGACCATGAAGTCTTTTAACAATCTTCCACTGTCCAGTATTGGTGTTCTTAAATTCATCATAACCATATCTTTTTTTTGCTGACAGGAGTGGAACCACTTTCAATCGTCGACTGCGATATCCCATACTTGAAAAGGTATGACAAATTATGCTTTCTAAAATGCCTCTTTAGGTATCACTGTTGTACTGGGTTATTATTTTACTGACTGTAGCCATTCTGTAACAATTCCTGTCAAACTCCATTGACTTCTCTTGATCAACAAGCTGTTCTCTGCCACCGGATCGCCATTGACTGGATGTTATTTAGTTCTGGAACCAATCTTGATACACACCAGACACACTCACTGTATACTGAGCGGCCACTTTATTAGATAGCAGTGGTGGCTCATAACTCTGATATATGGAGGTGCTGATTCTTAAAGTTACATTAAATTGCCTTGGTTATAAGACATGTAGACATTGATAGTAATAATAATAAGCAAGTTAAAAATACTACAAAACATTAACTGGACACTTACCATTAACAGACTTGGGTAATCCTGAAACTTTATTTAAAAATAAAATCCATTTTTCAGTTTTTATTTGTTGAAAATATATTAATAACTTTTTCATTCAAGTTTGGTGCACTGTTGACCAAGCTTTTCTCTTTTAAAAGCATTGCTTGAGAGCATTTAGCCTTTCCTGGTTCATAGTGCTCCTTAAAAATGTTTTTATTCTTTTTAATGTTGAATGGCAGCGTTCGGGCTCTGAAGTAGTCATCGGAATTTTCAAAAATCCTCTAAAAAAAGGCGTATCGGCAACCCACCGACCAGGCATTGACTCAATCACTGGGAGCAAAATGTGGAACTGTCTAGCGCACAGTTACGCCTACTGTTAAACTTCAAAGTTAGAAACGATTTCATGTTTTTATTTGTTTATTATTGGAAATAGTTGTTTTCCCATGAACCAAAGGCTTTAGGCTATGTATGGTTGGGCCTGGATGGCCCGGGCTCTATTTAATACTTGTATTAAATAATGCAATTATTTATTTATGTATTTATTTATTTTTGATTATTGGAAATAGAGGATGAGTACACTATATGCGGGACCTGTTAATAAAAATATT
The DNA here is from genome assembly GCF_048544385.1 of Mastigoproctus giganteus. Classification (NCBI taxonomy): domain Eukaryota; kingdom Metazoa; phylum Arthropoda; class Arachnida; order Uropygi; family Thelyphonidae; genus Mastigoproctus; species Mastigoproctus giganteus. The sequence goes on from NC_143582.1 coordinate 15,164,300, forward strand.
CATTGTGTTGCATTGTTCTTTACAAAATTTCATATAACTCCGTTGACTGTATATTTAGATTTAAAAACTGGGGGTATTGCAATTCGGTAGTGCCTACCAACGAGCCGCCCCCATTAATAGATTAACATGGCCGGCTCTGTTAATAATCTATTAAAATATATTTAATAAATCCTCCACTCAGTATATAATTGTATATTATCTACCCAATTTGAATTCTGTATTATATATTTGATGATAAAAAATAGTAAAATAAAAGTTAATCTTCTATCACTAAGTTTTAATTGTTCTTTTTGATATTTTAGTATGAGAATATACAGTTTTCAAAACGAATTTATGAAAATGAGCATGAATTAATGAGTTCAGCTTTCTCTTTCCTCTCATCAGCCTTCTAACCAATAGTTTTGTTTTTTATATGAAACATATATCAACAATCATTTGCACCACTTATTAAATATACATATAAAAAGCCCTGAAAATTATGGCAAATGGAAATACTGTAACTAAATGGTTATCCATCACGCACCATTTGTCAAATAGTTCTGTTTAATTTTCCATCTTAATTCCCTAGTAAAATGAAGCATTACGCAATCGCTTTTATTCTTTGTTTATTAACGAAGTTATTTTCAAAATTAAAATGAAACTAATAAAGCTCAGATTTTAATCTGAACATTCTCCCTTCTCTTACGGAGCGAATTTGGGTTCAAGTTATCATGCGATCTGCAGCAACATACTTCTTAGAAGACTTGTCCTTGTTGAACACGAACCTTGAGAATGTTTTTTCATCCGGGAAACAAGTCTGACAGCTGATGATGAAAGTGGGTTAATAACAGCCACTCGAGGGCGCCAAATGCAAACTGTAGAACGGAGTGATAGGAAAAGTCACTGAATGACTGTGACTGATACGCATGGGATATCGTTTCAGGATCGTGTAGGTGTGACCTAAGTCGCGTGCATTGTCGTTCTTTTGTAAAGTGTAAAGGTGTATCTTTAATTGAATAATTTAAATTCACACATTATCATTGTTTTTAAAAGTTGGTGAATTATGTGTGTAGTATGGTGCTAAGTTGTGACGAATTTTGTACAACTACTTCACTTTTGTCTTCTGCTACATCTCTCCTTTGCGATGGCCAACCTGTTACTCCTTGTCGCTTACCGTTGTTTAGCTGTTTTTCAGTTTATAAGCATCAGAATTCTTAATTGTGTTTTTGGAATTATTTATCATGGAAAGTCAGAAAAGCTTCCGCCAATTAAAAATTCTCTACTTCTGGAAAGTGCAACAAGCTTAGCAGAGAAAATCAGATCGAAAAAAGTAGGTGTCAAAACAGTTTGATCAGTGGTATGTAGATTGATGATGAAATGCGTAAGACTGGTTTCCCTTTAGTGATGTCAGTCCGATAGTTATATTTTAATAATAGGAAAAGTGAATTTTTTTTTAAATTGGATACAATTAAAGTTAGAAAAATTGTTAAGCTAGTCAAAAGGATTACGAAAAAAAAAAAATAATAAATAACTGCATTTCCTCTCAGTTTTACAGTAGGATCCCATCCCAAGTAAAATTAAAATTTTATTTGGACTTTTACCTTTTCTCCTCGCTCAATGCCGATGATTGTCATCATACAGCTGCTGATTTTAGGATAAAAATCAAGCAGTTACATTTTAAGTTATTTTATGACTTTTAGTAGTGTGTCGAACAGATGAATACTGGCTTTCAGAACGCAAGTGTCCCACTCCATTAAAATATTTGGCGACGTTCATGGCTATTTATTATGAAATTTTAAATGTGACTGGGGCGTAACTCTTCAAGGATTTTAAGTTACAGCAACGACAGTTTCCTGACAACGTACTGCTATAGACAGAACGAAAATGTTTAGCAGGCTTTGGTATTCTAGTTACAATATGTTTGGCATACATACATAGAAACTCTTACTTTTTTTCAGTATTGTAATATGCAGTTCGTTAATTTTAAGATATAAAATCGTGTGAACTTAACTAGAATTCGGAGAGATTTTTTAAAAATAATCTCTTTAATAATCAAAATTTTAAGTAGTAAAATCACGCCATAAAATAAAATTAGCGTTGTATTAACTCCTGGCATGAGGCTCTGGCTGTCCCTTTTATTTTAATAACTCGGCTATCAGCTTTAAATGCCTTGTAGCAGATTTCATCAAACTTCATTTTTATTATTTGTTTATTAAGGTATGTGGGATTAAAATGAGGAAAGCCTAACGTTTAAACTGTAAAGCAAGTGTTCAAATGCTTCTCATATGGGTTTTGTGTGATATGACATGGGCACAAAATTTGAAATTAGATGCTGGCTGATGTTTTCCACATAATGGTAGAGGATTTAATCTGAAAACAGTGTCGATTTAAACAATTACAATTAAAAGGAAATTTATCCTACTACTGCGCTTCTTGATTTCCTTTCCAGAAATTAGTGATTAAAGTTACTAAAATTTTTTAAAAAATTGTTAACAGTATAATGTATGAAGGGGTTAATCAGAAAATAATGTCTCCTGAAAGAAAATTTATACCTCAGGCAGTTTACAATAATAATTGTGTTTTCAACAATGCTGTTGGGTTTTAGAAGCCTCAGCAACTCAAGCCATATTGCACTGTTGTGTATTATTGCTGTACATTTGCACATTGTGTGGACTGAAAAATCCAAAATAACTCATGGGAGGCCTACCACCTCCTCTTGAGATGGACCGAAATTCAATTGAAGGGGCCTTTAGAAATTCCTCCAGTCATCAATGGTACCCAAACCCAGACCTCTCCAAATGAGTGACAGGCGGTGAAACCAGTATATTATCACAGAGGGATCTTTAACAATATTGAAGGTGTCTTTAACAATATTGAAGGTGGTTACTTTTCAACTGGAACCCCATTTTTCTGACGTTTCTTCCAACATCGAACAAGTACACGAATTCCCAATCTATAAAATTCTCCCTTTCTGTTCCAAGCATCTTTGTAATTATGTCCTCTCAGCCCTTCGAACAACCGGAGATAATATTATGACAGCCACATCTGGACTACAGAAAGGATTGGACACATATTCAGATTTTGATGATTCCATACATTTTTCGAAATAATAGTATTCGCCATATAGTGCAAGGAAGCCACAGGCTTTTGCTGCACTGCCAAAAAAAAAAAAAAAAAACCCACAACCAAGTAGATAAGAAAACACAAATTATATGCTTCCCTTCTCAGAAAGGTAAGTATTCAGTTGACTTTTGAATTTATTCAAACTGTCAGCCTCTATCATTTGTGTGTACAAATTGGACTCTGACCTTCAATAATTGACTTCAGTTAAGTATTGTCATTTTAAGAATACATTCCATCATTTTTTATTTACTGCTGCTATTGCACTTCCATCTGTTGGATGAGATTGTAATTTGCAAAACTGTTGGTGACTATTCCACTGCTACACCAAAGTATTATTGCATATGGCCAGTGCTGAATCCAGGTATCATCGTAAGGGGGAGGGGGCATTTCAACCAGTGAGTTTTTTAGAACACAGGAGATATTCTAAAAAAAATTTAGGGTTAAGGAGGAGCATATGCACCCTTGAATATGCCCCTGCCATATGGCAGTAACTTAAAGGAAAAGCAAGGAGGACAAGTTTCTGTTATGGAAAAAGGGATGGTTGAGTGGGAGAACAGAAAGAGTGGTAATCAATGAATACTGCTCTATGTGGACTTAATGTTATTAGTGGAGTCCCCCAGGGTTCGGTGTTGGGCCCATTATTGTTTTCTATATTTATCAATGATATTGATGGTGTATCAGGCTAAATGTCCAAATTTGCAGACAATACAAAGGTTAGCAGGGTTGTTAATGACAGTACACTACTGCAACAGTATCTAAAAAAGTTGAGCAGTGGGCTGAGAGGTGGCAACTGAAGTTTAACATTGACAAATGCAAAGTACTGCATATGGGTAGCAGCAACCCCAGAGTAATGTACCAACTGTGTAGTACTACACTCAAGGTAGTGGAGAATGAAAAAGATAAGCTAAGCAGCAGCCATTATCAATTCACTGCAGGATGGAAGCCTTCTCAACAATTCATGTTGAGGGAGATGGACCATAATCTGGTCCAGTGCAGGTGGTAGATCAACCATATCGATCATAGCAGTCAGGGGCTTGAACCCCAGTCTACTCAAAGAACGTGTGCTGCTGCATGCCCACTCCTGACCACTCAGTAATTGTGCAGTCAGATATGAAGTTTTCTGAGCAGTGCAGACAGGCTGCCAGAGCAGCTCATAGGGTCTTGTAAATGATATACAGGAATTTTTCTAGCAGGGATAAGGAGATGATTATCCCCTTGTATAAGGCAGTGGTTGGGCCACACCTTGAGGCCTCATTTTAGGAAGGATGTAGAGCTGCTGAAATGAGCTTGGATGTAGAAGGGCAACGAGATTGGTGAGGGAAACAAAGGTTTGCTCTTACCAGGAAAGGCTTAAGTTCTGAAAATTGCATTGCCTTGAGACCAAACACCTGTGTGGTGACATGGTTGAGGTGTATAAGGCCTTGAATGGCTTGAGCAAGCTCATTTCTGATAGGATTCTTCCTCTTGCTCAGATTATGCACCTGAAGGGGCATAAATTCAAATTGAGGAAAGACAGTTATTGAATTGATGTTCAGAAATTTGCCTTAGCCAGCAGGTGGTTGATTGCTGGAACAAACTTCCATCAGTCATTGTGGAAGTTGATAACTTAAATAAATTCATGGAAGAACTGGACAAACCTTTGGAGCAAATGGATGGGTGAAATGGGAAGTTTTTTTTTTTTGGCTGATGCTGTATAAGCTTGCTTTCTTGCATCATATGCCTTTCTAATGCTAATGCTAAAAAAGAATAGAAGATATTTATTTCTGACTGACCTTATTAGATTTATTTTTATTAGCATGAGTTGAGGCGTATGATGAAAGAAAGCAAGCTTATACAGCATCAGCCAAAAAAACCCTTTCCATTTCATCCATCCGGTTACTCCAAATATTTGTCTAGTTCAGCCTTTAGATTTATTTAAGCTATCAACTACCACAACAACAGATGGAAATCTGTTCCAGCAATCAACTACCCACTGGCTAAAGGCAAACTTCCGTACATCTATTCTACAATTGTCTTTCCTCAATTTGAATTTACGTCCCCTCCGGCGATCAATCTGGGCAAGAGGAAGAATTCCATCGACATTGAGCTTACTCAAACCATTCAAGGCCCTTATACACCTCGATTGATCACCTTGCAAGTGCCTAGTCTCCAGATATTGCAATTTTCAGAACATAAGCCTTTTTTCATAAGCACACCCCCTTTGTTCCTCTCACCAGTCTTGTTGCCCTTCTCTGTACTTGTTCTAGCAACTCTACAACCTTCCTAAAATGAGACTTCCAGACCTGTACGCAGTATTCAAGGTGTACGAAGTATACAAGGGGATAATCACCTCCTTGTCTCTGCTAGCAAAATTCCTATATGTCATTGACATAACTCCATGACCTGCTCTGGCAGCCTGTCTGCATTGCTCAGAGAACTTCATATCTGACTGCACAATTACCCCCCCCCAGGTCTTTTTCATTCTCCACCTCCCTGGGTAGTACTACACAGTTAGTACATTTCTCTTGGGTTACTGCTACCGATATGCAATACTTTGCATCTGTCGATGTTAAACTTCAGTATCTACTTCTCAGTCCATCTGCCTAACGTTTCTAGATCCTGTTGCAGTAACATACTGTCTTTAGTGTCATTACAACCCTGACAACATTTCCATCATCTGCAAACTTGGACATTAAGCCTGATATACCTTCATCGATATATCTTTGGATATACCTTTGGAGCAAATGGATGGGTGAAATGGGAAGGTTTTTTTTTTGGCTGATGCTGTATAAGCTTGCTCCCTTGTATCATATGTCTCTAATACTAATGCTGAAAAAGAATAGGAGGTATTTCTTCCTGACTGACCTTATTAGATTTATTTTTTTAATTAATTAGCTTTATTTTTATGTTCAACGGATGATATTTGGAAAGAAAATTTGAAACTTCCAGAAAAAAAAAAAAGAATAAATTTTCAACTAAGTTCCTTTCTAATGTAATTTTGATCAGTTGGCATTCTTTTGGAATTCCTTTTATACTCCTACATGGAGAAAGTGTCATTAATTTCAGTCTTTGATATTTAATGGTTTTGCTATTTGCACTTGATGGGAGAGGTCTGGGTTCAAATTCCATCCACACAATCTGCAAAGCAGGCAGCCCATGAACATTCACTTGTACAGACATAGTACATACAGTGCAATATGTTGTTTCATGATAACACTATATAAATAATAATGATATTCATGTTCAAGTTAAGCAAAACTTACCCATTATATAATATAAAAGCCTTTAATAACCACAAAAAGTACATTGATCCCAAAAATTGACACTCATAGGAATTACAGCTAACTTTCAGTAACAATTAAAATTACATCAATTCTTTGAGAATGAAAGTCACTAAAAATCCTATCAGCATGACTCAGCTATAGGATGAGACAACCATTGAGCTTTGCATTTAAATGATAATAGGTTATGGTAGCATTAATGACAACAGTAACAGTTTTGTTTACTGCGTTTATGAAGTGCTTCCAAAATTGATCTCCTATAGCATTTTTTATCCATTTTAGCCTATTTTTTTAGGCTAGGGACTAAAATAGATAAAATGTAGATTTCTTGCCAAAATAGTTCCATACCACTAATTATGCATTTTTTGAAATAGAATTTAATTTTTTTATCATTATTTATATTTGCAATTTATTTATTTTTTATATTCAGTAATTGAATATGAAATCTAATCATTATTACATAACATAACAACATTCTTATTATATGGTTATAACAACATTGCTAAGTCCTTGAGGCTGTCACAGATGTTCTCTCAGGTATGCTATGCCAAGCTGAGCTTGTTACCTGGGAGTCTAAAACGCTGATTGAACTGATATTCAGGTGACTCAAATTAGGTTCACTTGACTTTGAGTGTCATTTAATTTTTTTTTTCATTTATTGAGTAAAGGGGGGAAAAAAATGAAATGACACTGAAAGTCAAGTTAAACCTAATTTTCAGTGAAATCTGGTCAGTCTGTGACAGCCAAATCCTCTGCGTGAACCTTCACAATGGTGGAACTGTTAGTGACCCTGGTTATAACCTCAAGGTGCAAGTCCTGATATATGGCACCTAGCATACTGGAGGTGACCACCCAGGTGCTAACCAACATAAGCAGGGGGTCAAGGTGTGGCACCCACCCCACATGGAGGAATGCCACTGTTCTGTGTTACTACACAATACTAGGTGGTAGATGACTCTCATGAACTGGTGCAATACCATCACTTTGCTTATTGGAGGCTTGAAGTTGTGGAACCCATGTTTAATCTCCAGAGCAAAGCCAAGCAACCCATACCATCTCTACTGTCATACAGTATAATTCATGTCTTTTTAAGTTATGATGGACATCATGGCAAGATCTAATTTCCCTTAAATTTTGAGGGTACAGGGCTCTAAAACTGTGTTCACATGCTTGCTGCTAGATAGTCCACTGGACCAAATCTATTGGTAGCTCTCTAGGAGGCTTCCGGATCAGCTAGTGTATAATCTGCCTCTACTCTGCAAGACAGTGACTGGATGGAGTCTGAGCAGTGTGTATGCCAGGGGCATGGTTGAGGCTACGTTATGTCGAGGAGCTGGGTATATTCTTGCCTTGTGTATGCCACATTCAAAAATTTCATTACTTCATATAGCATGTCCTTCCTATCTTTTCTTACTACTGAATACATCATGAATTATCAAACTAATATAACAAACTTATCTGTGAAAAGATCTAAACCTCCAAAACACTTCCTTGTTTATTTCACAAATATATGTTGTCTCAGTTCTAATCTTAATGATTTTCATTTACAGTCTGCCAAACTTCATGTACTTTTTCTGACAGAATCTCTGTTATCAGTTGATTCAATCATTGCTCGTCTCAGTTGTCTGAATTATTTGCTGTTTGATTCTTTCACTTCAAAGGTGGTACGTGTGCATATGTCTGCTCTGATATTCCCTTTCAGAGACTTAATAATTTGGAATCGTGTGCATATGTCTGCTCATATGTCTGCTCGTGTGCATATGTCGTGTGCATATGTGGTACGTGTGCATATGTCTGCTCTGATATTCCCTTTCAGAGACTTAATAATTTGGAATCTCCTCTTTTCGGTATTCTCTGGCTTAAAATCTCTCTACCACATTCTGTCAAATTCATCTGTTGCCTCTATTGTTCTTCAAACTCCACTAATGGAACTCTTTGACCTCCTCTCCTTGAAATTTGACTTTCTCCAGTCCACCTTTCCTAACAGTGAGATAATTTTCCTTGGTGATTTTAATGTTCACAAATCCAGCTGGCTTCCATTTTCTAGTCACAAGGACCCAGCTGGTTGAGATGATGAGGCTTTTACAATTACTAAATGACCTCACACAGATTGTTCATTTACCTACCAGAATACCAGACAATCCTAACCATGCAGCAATACACTTGATATTTTTTTGCACAAACAGCCCATCACATTTTGGTGATGATCTCTTCTCCAATGGAGCCTTTCTCTCATGGCCATTCTCAACCTTGCATTGTTTGGTGAGACAAGAATACAAAATGGGATGATCCACAAGATTTCTTTTCCTTGGTTGGATTACTGTTTCAAATCTTCTGATGTCAACGTTTGCTCAGATAGTGTCATGAAATTATTCTTGTAGGAATGAAATCCTTTATTCCTCCTAAAAATCTGATCAAGACTTTGTCTAAACTTTGGTTTTTCAATAAATGTGCTAAGGCTGTTCAAGATAAGAACATTGCTTATCACAATTTTCTTGTATTCAAATTTTAAGTTAATTTACTGCTTACACCAAAGCTCGCAACAATTGTGAAGTAGTTATTAATCAGTCCAAACTGGATTTCAAACAGGCTAAGAGTAGAAAACTTTCTTCTTGTCCAAATGGTAGTCAAGCATTCTGGTCTCTTGCTAAAGCTATTGGCTGCAACTTTTGCCCATCTCTGTTCCCACCTCTGTCAAAAACAGATGGTTCCATTGCCACTTCAGTCAAAGATAAAGCTGACCTGCTAGAGCCTATTTTTCTTCCAACTCCTGTATTCAATGCCTCCTGACTCACTGCCCATCACTACAATCTGTATTCTTTTACTACTCTCATCACTTAGTCCCCCCCACCCAAACATCCCAAACTTCTCCCACTATCACCAACTCCTTTCACTTACTACTTGCCCCTCTCAGTTACCCTGGGACCCCAGTAAAGAGTCATCGATAGTAGAAACTGACATGCCTCCACACAGCTAGGGAATGGGGATCAGGGTGCACTAGTGCAACCAGGGTGTCTAGTGCACCCTGGTTGCTATATGCCTATTGGGTTTGGCCAATGGCAGAACATGTTCTGTTGTTGGCCGGAAGTAACAGCTTGGGCTGTGCCAAGTACTGAGGACTCAGTAGAGAATGAGGGAAATTCTGGAGCCTGCAACAATGATACTAGACGTCTGAATCTGTGGTCTTCCATCAAAAGGAAGTCAGAAGAATTTTGAACAGTCTTGATACTAAGAAAGCACTAAATCCTGATGATATTTCTCTACTTTTTCTCAAAACCTGTGTTCCTGAACTTACTTCTTTTCTGTGTCACATTTTTTTCACTTTCTTATTCCCTTCTGCTTGGAAATTTGCTCATATCCAGCCAGTTCCTAAAAAAGGTGACAAATCCCTTCCATCCAATTATTGTTCCATCGCACTTACTTCCACTCTTTCTAAAGTAATGGAGAAATCAATTAACTGCCAGCTCTTAAAACTATTTAGAAACCCTCCATCTGATCAACGATTGCCAGTATGGATTCCATCAGTGTCAATCCACTGATGATATTCTTTCTTATGTTACTCATCTCTGGACAAATTCAATGGAAAAGTTTGGTGAAGCTCAAGCAGTTGCTCTTGACATTTCAAATGCTTTTGATCATGTTTGGCATAAAGGGCTTCTAAATAAGCTTCCATCTTATGGTTCGCCAACTGTTTTTTTTTTGTAATTGGGTATCTAGTTTTCTCTCTGACCTCTCACTGCAGGTGATGGTAGATGCCTCTGTCTTTTAACGTCTCCACTAATGCTGGTGTTTCCCAAGGTTCAGTTCCTTCTCCCATTTTTTTTTCCTGTTGTATATTTATGACCTTCCATTGACAGGAAATCCTTTCCATATTTTTGCTAATGATAGCACATTGCATTCCACCCTCTAATTTGAGAAATGGGAAGGTGAAAACTTTCCCTGCACAAACAGCTTCAACTTTTCGAATATCCACTACCAATTCCTTAAATGCCGATCTCCATGTAATTCTCCAGTGAGGCAAAGATAACTTAGTTGATTTTATTCTTTCTAAAACTCAATCCTGTCTCAATTCTTGCAAAAAGGATTCTTCTGCCCCTATGCTTATCTTCAATGACACTAATTTCTAGGCAAGATCATATATCTGTATAGGGGATCTCTATCCTGACTTCTAATGTCTCTTGGCATAAGCACAATACAAATACTACTTCCTCTAGCCGACCGGGCTAGCCAGGTGGGTAAAGTGCCTGCCTGGAAACCCAAAGGTCGGGGGTTCGAATCCCGCCTCAGGCTTGGATCAGAGTAAAATGCAAAAACCTTGGGAGGTGCATTATGGCCACAGAAGCCGATGTGCCAACAATTAACAAAAAAAAAAAAAAAACTACTTCCTCTGCATCTAAAAAACTGGGCTTTGCTCTTGGCATTACTTTTCTTCTAAACAAATTGTCAACATTCAGAGAATAAAGGGTTTCCAGAATCATATTTTTAAATTTGCTGAGTCACTGAGATTGAGTATATCTCCAGCTTATTACAAAGATTCCTTCCTGGTATTTTCCAGCCAGTATAATGATGTATCTCAAATTTTTTTTTGAAAACCCCAAACACGAAAGGTATCAAAACCTATAGTACTTAGTACCGTGCATGGGTTGAAGGAGAAGTATGGGGGAGGGGGGTGCCGGAAACTTATAACATGTATGCAGATTGCTCCTAACTGCAACAAGCAGTACTTGAGAGGTGCTTACTGGGTGTCAACCATATTTGAGCACATGTTTTCAGTTCATTTCATCTTTATTGTTATCAAAGCATCCATGGTCACTTTGCTGTAGCAAAGTGACCATGGATGCTTTGATAAATTTCCCCAAAATTTTCTCTTAGGTAGTTTTCCTCTTAGTGGGTATCAGTATTTGCTTATGAGTGGGCTTTTATAACATTATTTTGAGCAGCAGTTGTGCTTTATCCTTGCAGATTCCCTTGTCACTGTGCTTCCCTGGATATGTACTAGCTATTGTTGGTTATTTTTGGTTTTCATTTTGTAGTTTTATAGCCTTTCCAGCAGATTGATGTCCTTCCTAAATTGTGGCCTCCAGACCTGTACAGTAGTCAATGTGTGGTCTAACCATTGCCTTATTGGTTCCTGCACTCTTCTTTATCTCTGCTTATAAATTCCATCAGCTGGCCAGGCAACCTGTTTGCACTACTCAGAGATCTTCATTGACTGCACAATTATCCCCAAGGTGTATATTCAAGGAAGAGTCCCAGCACTGAATGCCAGTGAACCGTGCTAATAAGTGAAGTTCACTGGGTTTCATTGTTGGGCCATTCTATATTTATTTATGATATTAATGAAGGCCTATCAGGATTATGTCTAAGTTTGCAAGTGATATGTTAATCACATAATTAGGGAAGGCTGCTATAGCAAGATCTAGACAAATTAGCATTAGCAGAGGTATACGATGCAAGAAAGCAAGCTTATGTGGCATCAGCCAAAAAAAAAAAAAAAACCCTCCCATTTCACCCCTCCATTCTGCAGATGGACTGAGAAGTGGCAATTGAAGTTTAATATTGACAAATGCAAGATACTTCATATGGGGAGCACTAATCCCAGATTAATGTACCAGCTATGTGGTATCACACTCGGTGCACTGCAGAAGTAAAAAGGCCTGGGGATAATTGTGCAGTCAATTAAGTTTTCTTAACAGCGCAAACATGCTGCCTCTACAACTGATGGTATTAATGATATACAGGAATTTTATCAGCAGAGATAAAAAGGTGATTACTCCATTGTATAAGGCAATGCTTAGGCCACATATTGAGTACTGCATACAGGTCTGGAGGCCTCATTTTAGGAAGGATGTTAATCTGTTGGGACAGGTGCAGAGAAGAGGGGGGGGAATTGCTTTATGCTGCTTTTTAGGACATAGCATTAGCAAAGGCACATGATGCAAGAAAGCAAGCTTATATAGCATAAGCCAAAAAAAAAAAAACCCTTATTTCACCCCTCCACTCGCTCCAAATGTTTGTCAAGTTCTGCCTTGAATCTATTTAAGCTATCAACTTCTACAACAACAGATGGAAGTTTGTTCCACCAATCAACCACCCGCTGGCTAAAGGCAAACTTCTGCACATCTATCCTACATCTGTTTTTCCTCAATTTGAATTTATGCCCTCTCAGGTGATTATTCTGAGCAAGAGGATGAATCCCATCCGTGCTGCGCATGCTCAAGCCATTCAAGGCTTTATACACCTCAATCAGATCACCTTGCAGGTGCCTAGTCTCCAGACACTGTAATTTGCAAAACTTAAACCTTTCTTCGTAAGAGCAACCCTTTGTTCCATTCACTAATCTTGTTGTTCTTCTCCGTACTCGTTACAACAGCTCTACATCCTTCTTAAAACAAGGCCTCCAGACCTGTATACAGTACTCAAGGTGTGGCCTGACCATTGCCTTATACAAGGGGATAACCACCTCCTCATTCCTGTATATCATTGACAAGACACAATGAGCTACTCTTGCAGACCGTCTGCACTGCTCAGAAAACTTTATATCTGCCTGCACAATTACCCCCAGGTCCTTTTCATTCTCTATCACTGTCAGTGTAGTACCACAGAGTTAATACGTTACTCTGGGATTACTGCCACCCATATGTAGTGCTTTACATTTGTCAATGTTAAACTTCATTTGCCACCTCTCAGCCCATCTGCTCAACTTTTCTAGATCCTGTTGCAGCAGTGTACTGTCATTAGTGTCATTAACAACCCTGCCAACCTTCGTATCGTCTGCAAACTTGGACCTTAAGCCTGATATACCATCATCAATATCATTTGATGCACCCAACACTGAACCCTAAGGGACTCCACTAATAACATTAGTCCATGAAGAGCAGTGTCCATTGATTACCACTCTGTCTTCTCCCTCTCAACCATCCTTTTATCTATAGCAGCAATTTGCCTCCAATGCCACACTGCTCAAATTTATGCAGTAGTCTTCCATGTGCAACAGTATCAAAGACTTTTCTAAGATCCAAATATATGATATCAAAGTTATTCTTTGCATCCAGTTCCTTTGTGACTACATCATAGTATCCAATCAAATTAGTCAGACAAGACTTCCCCTTAACAAACCCATGCTGTGTCTGAGCTATAACTGAAGTCTTGTCTAGATGCTCTTGCAATGCTTCTTTAACCAGTGCCTCCATTAATTTCAATGGAACAGAAGTTAAACTAACAGGTCTGTAATTACCTGTGTTGCCCTTTGATCCTCCTTTGTGGATTGGGGTCACATTTGCCCAACTCTAGTCCATGGGTACCTCCCCTGAGTCAAGGGAAGCTTTCCTAATTATGGCTAAGGGTTTGCTTACTTCCTTTGCTGCCTCCTTAAATATAACTGGATAGATTCCATCCACCCATTGTTTATCTTCAACAATTTCTCCTCCGCTTTACTCTCAGTTATTACAAGATTATTTAGCTTACTGCCAGAGTTGAATACACCTCTGGAATTCCCCTCCCTGAATAACTCATGTGTGAATGTAGATGCAAAATATTCATTTAGTTTGTTAGCTACCTGAGCAGGATCATCAACAGTTGAACCATCAGTATCAAGTGGACCAATCTGATTCATCCCCTTCCTTCTAGAGTTTACATAAGTAAAGAACTCTGCTGTTTTTCTTTGTATCCTTTGCCAAAGATTTCTCATAATCTGCCTTCACCTGCCTAACCTCCTTTGTAACTTGGTTACAGACCAGCTTATATCTATCACAGGCTTCTGTATCACATGTTAATTTATATGTATCCCATGCATTTTTTCTTCTCTGTCACATGTCTAATTAGTTCATCTGACATCTATTTAGGCCTAAATCTTGAACAATATTTCTTTGTTGGTATGAGAAGCCTAGTAGCTTCCAAGATTAATTCTTTGAATGCTCCCAATTTTGAATTTGTTGTTGGTAACATCATCAGTTGGTTCCACCGTATAGAATTTAAATACTGTCTCAGACCACCGTAGTCACCTTTACGAAAGAAAACAAAACCCATCCCTTTACCTTTGATGGTAGTTACCTCTGAGTAAAGCACACTGTGATCACTGCCACCTAGTGGTTCCTCTATCTGCAGATTCTTGATGCATGAAGAATCACTACCGATAATCAGATCAAGAGTATTACTCCCTCTAGTTGCCTCCAGAACCTGCTGCTGTAGAAAACAATCTAATAAATCCACAAAAGTCTTGCTAGTGTATGAGTGACCAACCCACAAATTCCAGTCAATATCCGGGAAATTAAAATCCCCCATTATAAGACACTCTAATTTACTGGCCCACTATTTCTCTGCACAATTGCTCATTATACTCATTTTTTCTTTCCCAGTGCTTATGTCACACCAAACAGACTCAACATTGCATTGCCCACCCACATCAATTGGATTCACTTCTTTAGATTTTGTGTCTATATTCCTTAGATTTTATGTATTAAGATGTGTATTTACATGTAAATACACATCTTAATATACAGGGTGTTTCCTAAGTCCAGCAAAAAAAAAAATTAAGAATTGATTGCTGGAGAACTAACTGTTGGTCATAGAGGAATGTTTCACTGTAATACTCTATACATTATGGAATTTTTTTAAATTTAATCAAAACTTTATTTAGTTATAAATATCAGCAGAAAGGGATGCTCTTGTATAAAGTGACAGTGAGCTGGATATCATCATTCTTAACCTTTTTGGTGATTCTCCTCCTACTTTTCTCTCTCTCTCTCTCTCTCTCTCTCTCTCTCTCTCTCTCTCAGGCTTCCTTGCACCATATGCCTAGTGGTGGTAATAATAAAAATAATAATAAAAAAATAAATGGGTGTATAGATTACTTTTAAAACACATTCATTTCCATTCATCACTGTTTATCTTTGCCCAACATATTCTGCAGATTAAACTATGCAATAAGAGTTCTGCCGAAGTTTTTTGGGAAAAATGAGAGGTAGAGTCAAGACAAATATCCCATTGTATGAAACAATCATTAAACCATATCATGGACACTCATCTGCATATAGGCTTAGAAATTTCACTAAGAAATTTCCAAGAAACCATCATTTGCATTAGGACATAAGTGAAATGTTTAAAGCTTTAAGAGGGTTGAATAAACTAAATTCTGATGGCACATTTACTCTTTCTCAGTAACACACAAAAATGGACAAATTTAACCCAAATTTAACAAATTTAAATTTAAAAATTTTAAATTAACAAAAATATTTTAAAAATTTAACAAGTGCATTGATGCAACAACGTATGCACCCATGAAAACTCAATTGTACGCAACAAGTGCAGTGACACAACAAGTACAATTGAGCAGTGATGCACTACATTATACTGTTATATCAGCATAATGATTAATATGCGAGTGACTGTGCCAAAATCTACAGCCCAGTGTTCGAAGGAATATTGTGAAAGAAAGAAAGGGAAGTTGGATAGAAATGTGAATCCAAATGAAATTCAACAAGAATATTTCGTCATGCCTGAGAGTTCTCAAACTGCACCCAAAAAAACTCGAGCTGAAATAATGAAGGAATATCGTGAACGGAAGAAAAGGAAATTAGAAATTCAAACTATTCCGAATAATAATGAAATTCAACCACAGAGTTCTACTATGCCTGATACTTGTCAACCACAGAGTTCTACTATGCCTGATACTTGTCAACCACAGAGTTCTACTGTGCCTGATACTTATCAGGAATCTAAAACTGGAGCAGAACGAATGAAGGAATATTGTGCATGAAAAAAAGAAAAATTAGAAATGGCTAATAATGAGATTCTTGATTACGTCCCTATAGTGTCTATACAAGCTGACAGTGAGTTTGAAAAACTAGTGTACAAAACCCATTTGGATTTAGTTGTAATGTTTCTGATCATTTATGGTTTCAATTAGGTTTGACACTATTTTCAAAAACTTCATATGAATTTCATTTACAAGAAGTGAGTACTTTCATGACGTGTCATACTTCATTAAAAGAGGGATGGATACCAACTATGGCCATGTCATATGGATTTATATATCCAACATATCCTATCATTTGCCTCCACTGGATGTTGTAACTGAGTGTTTGATATCACCACGATTACCCTTTGTGCAAATTCGTCGTTTACATTATGAACATAAACAATATGGGATCATTGGACAAGTAATAAATGTACCAGTTAACGTAAATACGATGGTTCATCAATTACCTAAAGAATTAGATGACAATTATGCCATTAATGTACATATAAAACGAAGACTCGTACATAAATCATCATATCTACAAGGATGTGTGCAGTAGAAAATAGTGAAAATATGGCTACGGTATTTGATAAATTCACCTCTGTATAAATTCTATGGCATAAAAGTGAGTGATGATTTCTTGGGGACAAATGATGATAGTGAACAGGAACATTCAGATGAAATTGTGAACCTGTCAACAATGATGATAAACTATTGATAATTCAATAACAAACATTATTATGGTCTGAAGGTAAATATTTATGTACAGCACTGGGTCAGAAATCATCTCCAACAAGTTTCATATTTGATATACATGCAGAAGAACTTTCTTTTCCAGCTGTATATTTGGGACATGCATGAAAATTTTAAAAATGGATTAATAATTACTCCCTTTATGATGGCATCGAGTGAAATTCGTAGATCTGATCATCGTGGAGTAACTCCCCAACGTTTGCCATATATGGCAATGAAAATTATGCGAATGCTTACCGCAGAAAATTTTCAAATTGCATTTAAATCAGTAGGAATAACAGCTAACATTACTCGTTCTATATTGGAATCGAAAGAATTTATAAAACAAGTCATTAGAGATTGCTCCAGAATTATGGCATTCACTAGAATTTCATGAATTAGTACAAGTTGTTTGATGGTCCAATAGTACATTTTTTAAAATTCTTACAAAAATAGGCAATGGTTAAACAAGTATGGATGAAATTTTCTGAGTCAAAATAGGACATAACCTTCAATCTCGTTATAAACAATATGTGAAAGATAAACATTTACCTAGTCAGTGTGTACCTATTAAAAAACGATCAACTAAGATTCCATTCAAGAACAATAGGAAATTAACATGTAAATGTACACAATTTCCTTTAGTATGTGCTTGTGCTTTCACTATACATAAATCTCAAGGAGGGACCTTCGACAAAGTTGTATATAATTATGAGAAAGATAATCAACGACAACTTGTATATGTGGCGTTATCTCAAGTGACCTCATTGCAAGGTTTGATCGAGATTCAGAAACGGGTACCCCTTCCAGACTGCTAGGATATGGCCGTGATTGACGGGTGCTGACTCCGCCCATTGTCACGTGATCTCCTTAATAGATGGAAGCAGCTGGCATGGCTGACACCGACTGCGTGCCAGGCGTGTCACCCGTGCTGGCATGCTGTAAAAAAGGTGCCGGTACGTCGTACCGTTGCGTACCGTCACAAAAAAAGCCCTGGATATAATTCAAAAATTCATAAACAAGAATTTGATGCCATATTCCATTGAAGGTGCAAAATTATTGGAAGAGCCACTGGATCTTTGATTTCTTTTATTATTGAAAATTATTTGTGCAGTCTTATTTTCATTCAGGTTGAGTCCATTATAATCCAGATACTCTGATGTTCTCTTATCTTGGCACTTACGTATTCATTACAGTAGTCTGCTGATTCCTGGTCTTCTGAATAAACAAAAATTTCATACCACCTGCACAGTGTCATAAGAAGGGGTCAAGTGCTGTAGTAAATAGTGTGGCAGACAAGATGTCTCTTTGTGAGACTTCTTTATTTACCTCATATGTAGCGCTCATGTTTTTGTTGTTCACTGTAATTTGTCTCTACTAAAGAATGTTTGTTGAAATGTTGAGGATATTTCCCTTTATGAAGAAATATTCCTGTAGAACTAACTGTGAGACAAGGATGGAAATGTTATCGTATGCAGTTTCCACACCTAAAAAAAAATGACACCTGCTTGTTATTTAGAGCTTATGTAGTATATCAAGTCTGGGTTTTGTAATTTAATAAACCTGAGGTTTATTAAATTACAACACCCAGACTTGATATACTACATTTAACTTTAATAAACCTAATTTAATTAATAAACTGTAAAATAATAAAATAATTTAAAACTGTAATTTAATAAACCTAAGGTTTATTAAATTAAAACACCCAGGAAATTTTTTTTTTGCAATGTCATGCAATATATTTGCAATATTTTCCATATTGCCCTCAAGAAAATTTATGGGACTACCAGACTTTTTTACAGATTCATTTTGTGTAATATCAAGATGATTAGATGCTGGAAGGCAAATTCAAGTGCTTAATATAGTGTTTGCTGCCAAAAATATATGTGTGATATTACTGCAGGAAGCCTAGAAATAGTAAAAAATAGTATTTGGGGGATTGAAAAACACCCAAAAGAGTGTACAGAGTGATCTCTGCACAGTTTGTTGGAATGTATATAGATTTTTTTTTAATTAAACAAATCTACCCACTAAAGCTCATTTTTATCATTTTTTCATGTTTTTGATTTGCATATCTATTAAAAGAAAGATTCCAGTCCTTTTAAAAATGATTTGGAATGAGAATATTTAAAATTAAGACTATGAATTCATCTTTTTTTTTTTTAAACAGTGTAAATTATGGATGATTTGTTGCTCTGGTCATTTCTTTGCATCCATCCGTACACTGAAAAACTGCAAAAACGTAACAAAGGAGAAACTGTTAAGAATGCATATGTGGAGTTACTTTGAGAATATCACTGTATTGACTGCAGAGTTTGACAAACTGACTGGAAACATGGTTTACACAAGAATAGATTTTAGAAAATTCACTCATTTTTTTCCTAATAACATATTTACTGTTTCTAGACTTTCTCAGTGGAGTATTTTCAACTTTTGGTGAATTTCATGGAGTTCATCCATTATGTCTTACAATAATGTTGCAACCCTGCTGAAATATTTTTGGTTTTTCAATTTCAAAATACTTCCTCAATAAGTATAGATTAATGTCCTTAAACTACTCTGGAAAAATAATGCTGTTCAACAATTATGAAAAAATTTGAACATGTATACATACAGTATCAGTCCTGGCAAACTAAGAAAGTAGGATACAAAACATTAGAAAGAAAAAAAGAAGCTTTCTGTATATAGACCAGTTGTATAAATTAGGCAACTTCCTGTGTTGATGTTATAATTGAAGGAATTCAACAATTTGTTTAACCTTTGTTGGTAGGTTAGTGGTATTTCAATTCTCTTACTTGGAAAGGCTTGGTTTGAAATGCAACAATACAAGGAACCTTGATTTAGCCATTTTCAGTTGTCATCACAAGGATTGCCCAAATTTTTTTTCATTCTGCCCCCTCTCTGGGAAAGATAAGTTGGCCTTAGAACAAATGCAATTTATAGACATGGCACACTGATACCTCATGGCCTGACACTGTCACTGATTGCTTAATAAAAAAAGTTTCAGATTACTTGCATGTTTATAAAATTTTATTTCACTATTCTAAAAATCTTGGGTTTGTGCATTGGCATTTGCTGAAGCAGCTAATTTAGTTAAGAAATTCAGTTTGCAGATCAAATCCATATGATCTGCTTTCTGTTACAATTTCTGTAGCATAGGGAGTTTGTCATTGTCCTTCTACTGTAGAAATAATCTAATTTCAAATTTCATTTCTGATGAGAGTAACCTTTTCTTGGCTTTATTCCAAGTTTATAAATTAGTCCACATGAACATTGCATGATATATTCCTGCTGCAGACAGGCAAATTAATGTGAACCCAAAATGATAAGTTGTAACTGTGTTTATATATAATTGTTTAAAATGTTATGATTGTATAAAAATTATATAAATACACCATTAATAATGTTTTGCAGCTGACTAGTGTAAATTTTTGGTCTGTATTTTAGAGTACAAATGGAATATAAATTGAAAATTCTGTTTGAATCACAATTAGAGATATGTAAAAAACTCAATTTTATTAGCAGCTGTTTAATAAATTAATTTTTTTGAATAGTTTGTGTTAAATTACAGATTGGTATACCATAGTCTGTCTACTATTATGGAGACAGAAGTACAGATTTCCTTATCCTGTGGGATGTGACCTACCAGTGGGCTGACCCCATATAGAAATTTTGAAAATAACCTGGTCTTCTAAATAATAATGTAAATTTATATAATTTTCAAGTGTTTTTCATATACACAGTTGCACTTTGAAGACTTAGATTTTAATAATTGTTTTCTTTAAATAAAACAGGTAAAGAGCGTAGATGTTGTGAGAGCTTTCATTTCCAGAATTCGTGAAATCCAGCCTTACTTAAATGTAATTGTAGAAGACAGATTTGGTGATGCTCTTAAAGAAGCCTCCATAGTTGATGAGAAAATTGCATCTGGAGAATTATCAGAAACAGAAATAGCTAGTCAGTTTCCATTTTTTGGAGTTCCATTTACAACTAAAGAAGCAATTGCAGTGAAAGGTAATCAAGATTATTATATATATATATATATATACTTTTTTTTTTTTCCTCAGCCAAAAAAAAAAATAATAAAATAAAATAATAAAACAAAACAGAATATTCAGATTATTCCCATTTCCATGGGGTGACCATCAAATTCTGCTTTGAATTTAGTCAGATTTTCTGCCTCTGCCATATTGAAAGACGACTTATTCCATTATTCAGCAATCCACTGTCCATATATATATATTATTCTTTTGTAATATGATAATTCATGTTGTATTTTATTTTTAATATGCTTTTATAGTAGTTTTACTTAATTTATTTCTATCTCTAGCTTTTACTGTTGTCCCAGTAGCTGTTTTAGCAATGCATGGGTACGAACAGAGTACATATTGTTATTTCTTTTTTGTATTATCATTCTATTGTGGTTTATTCCGTCTTTGTTCATTTTCTTAATTACAGGTATTTTCTACACATAGGTATTATAGTTAATACATTACAGGTCTTTAAGCTAGCCTAATCTCGGTTATCTTAATTTTCCCATATATATATATATATGGAGAAAATTGAATAAAAAGAAGAGTTCAAAAGGTTTAGTATGTATAAAGTTTCAACAGTACTGTAGTAATGTGTATTGGTTGTATTTGAGAAGACAGAAATATTTGTTGATATCGGACTTTACTTTATGTGATTTTAATATTCATGAAATACATAAGAAGAAAAATTTTCCATTGGGATTTAATTGTTCCAAAGAATAGAAGTTGAAAGGAGAAACGAAAAATAAAAGTTAATTTTTGAGTTTGGAATTAAACTGTGAAAAATGGACTGATGCACATTTACAGACTGGTTTTGAAAAAAAAGGGTTAGAATTACAGATGCTAATTCAATTACTATATTTTACTGTTATGCTTAATTAAAAAAAAAATTTTTGTGAATATATTTCCTTTTCTTTAGCATTCACTTTTTTTTTTTTTTTTTTTTTAATTTAGGTATGCTCTTTACTTCAGGTCTTGTATTACGAAAAGGAATGAGGGCAACTGAAGATGCTGTTACAGTTAATTTGCTTAGGAAAGCAGGAGGAATTCCCCTTGCAATAACAAATATCAGTGAATTGTGCATGTGGTGGGAATCAAGTAATAACATATATGGTCGTTCAAATAATCCATATGATACTACCAGGATTGTAGGAGGAAGTAGTGGTATGTATAAATCATTGAGAATATTTAATATTTGTCATGACCCAAAAAAAAGTAAATGTACAGCAATCCTTCCCCAACTACAAATTCAACACAGTTTTATATTTGTTTATACAGTATACTCTCGATTTTCTGGGATAGATGGTAAAAAAAAATTCCCAGATAATTGATTTCCCAGTTAATCCAAACAGTAAGTTCCTGACATACATAAGAGATATGTTCCAGGACTTCTTACATAAGTCGAGTTTTACGTAACCCCGGAATGACTAAAAAATATTGCTACTATATCCCTGATATGTCAAAATTACAAAAACCACATATTCTCAGAAGAATGAAAAAAAATATATATATGTATATTATATGTGTATATATATATATATTTTTAATTAGTTTAATTAAAAACTTTATCTGGGGACAGTGGTGAAGTAGCCAGAGTGGCACATAAGAAAAGAAAACATAAAAGGAAAAAAAAAATGCATGTTATTGTACTGTAAAAACTGATATGTATTTTGTAGCCTTGGTTATTATAGTTGACTTTATTGGTGCCGATCGCTTCACTGCTTCTCGTATTCTGTCTTTCTCCATTTTTGTGTTCACCATTGTCACTGAAAAATCTGAATTCCACACAATACTTGTTAATGTTTGGCCATTTTCATACATCCTTATTATTTTAATTTTCTGATCCATCTCGATCACTTTCCTTTTCCTGATAGATTTACTAGTACCGCTGTCACTTATTCTCTTAGTGGGCACTATGATAACGGTTAAAATGAAATTTTCTGTAAAGAACTTCATAGGGTTAAGGCAGAAAGACTTATCACCCCACACAAAATATATTGGGAATCAGACTGTTAGATAAGAAGAGAAACACATGGATTAGGCAGCAAATTCAAGTAAAGGACATTCTTATCAAAACTAAAGAACTAAAATGGTCTTGGGCAGGACACATGGCTCGAAGACATGATGACAGATGGACTAGGAAAACAACAGAATGGTACTGAAGAGGAGCTAGAAGAAAACATGGAAGACAATGACGGAGATGGACAGATGACATCCATGAGTTTGTGGGTAGTAAATGGATGGCCATCGCACAAAACAGAAGGAACTGGAAAGTTGCTGGAGAGGCCTTCATCCTGCAGTGGATTGAAAATGGCTGATGATGATGATGATCATCATCATCATCATCATCCCACGCGAGCTCACATTTCTGGAGGTCACTGCCATAAAACAATTTTCACTTTCCAAGTTATTGGGCTTTTCTGTTAGTGCAATTCATTATAAACGGGTAGTAAATTCAATCTTATTTCATTTGCGATAATACCAATAGATGGAATTCTGTGCGTTTTTAAGTTATTATAGTGAAAAGTGTCCCCCCCTTCACTCAAATATTCAGTCATATAAAAAAAAAATAGAAATAATTTAATGTAAGTCGGAGACTTACTGTATCGAAAAATGTTCAGCAACCTACGTAAAAAGTATGGCGATAGATAAAAAAAGAAAAAACTTATCACAAGAAAAATATACTCGCGTATATTGGACATGCATATATTTTTTACAATGTCGATATTAAATCTAATAGCTTCCCCTTATTTTTTACAATGTTGTGGGTGGTTTGGTCACCAACATTATAATGGTTCATTAGATATTTAATGGATGCACCGTTTTCAAACTTTTGAATAATTTCAAGTTTTTGTTTAATTGAAAGCACAACTCTTGAGTTTATCCATCATTTTTGAGATTTCTAAACAGAAAAAAAAAATTCCGACATCCCTGACATAAATAACGAAACAAATTTGTCCTTTTGCAGTGCAACTGAACAAAACAATCGACGTGATGCACTAAAACAAACTAAACATTTGGTCTCTCTCTCTCTTTTTTTTTTTTCTTTTTTTTTTTCAGCAGCTGGTGTGAAGACATCGGGGTTTGCAAGATAATAGGTACATTCATCTTCCAATGACGACTTATAATGCTGCTTCTTGTCACTTATTTACGACTTTCCAAAACATCTTTTTATGCCTATTCTAATTATTACCTGAATTTTATGATTTCTGGTTGATTTCTTTTTTTTTTTTTTTTTTAATTTGGAGTCTTGAAGTTTCCCAGTAAATCGAGAGTCTGCTGTATTTATATTTTACATTCTGTGCATGAATGTATGTGCACAATTCAACCCATTCTCTTGTCTTATTATGGGTGATTTCAATTTGCCTCTAATTGATTGGAGTAAATGGGAAGGAAACTAGACATGGGAAACAAAATTTTTAAATCAACTAAATGACTGTTATTTGTATCAACATGTCAGGGAAAGTACTAGAGAAAAGAATATCCTAGACTTCATCACCCATGAATCAGATGACATAACAGGGCTGACAGTAGAGGAACCAGTAGCAGGGAGTGATCACGGAGTTCTACAGTGGATGATAATGAGATAGGTAGGAGCAGTAAAAGGCAAAAGAATGGGTTTTAATTTCAGAAAAGGAAATTACGATGCCTTAAGGTACTACATGGCCGCTATTAACTGGGTAGATATCGCGCAGAGAATGAAAACATTTGAACTGTGGTATGCTTTTAAAACATTAATCACAGATGCCTTGAATGCGTATTTACCATTAAAAAAAAATACTCCACGAGGAGGGTTCCAAGTTGGATGAATAGTGAAGTTGCCACATTACTTGAGCAGAAAAAGGTGGCATGGAAAGGTTACAGAGCAATAAAAAGTACTGAAGCCTATAACAGCTACAAGATGATCTGTAATAGAGCCACAGAAAAGGTTCAACAGGCAAAGGCAGTTTATGAGAAAGCACTAGCAAACAGAGCAAAGAGGGGAGATAAAGAATTCTTCACATATATAAATGCCAAGAAGAGCAGTACAAACCAGATCAGACCTTCACGTAAGGGAAAGAGGATAGTATTAAATACACCAGCTGCCGTTGCAGATGAGCTCAACAGTTATTTTGCATTAATATTTACCAATGAAAAACCTTTTGTGGCAATGGGAAATTGTGGGAGCAAAGTTTAAAAATATGTAATTAATGATATTGAAATTTCGCAAGATTATTTAATGAAAAAACTTTCGAGCCTACAGGCCAGTAAGGCTCCTGGAGTTGATGGAATATACCCTATAATCTTAAGGGAGGTGACAAGTGAGTGCATTGAACCATTGAGGCTAATTATGCAAGCATCACTAGACTCTGGGGAGATTCCCTTGGATTGGAAAAGTGCCAATGTATCTCCCATACATAAGGGTGACTCTAAGAGTGAAATGGGAAATTATCGACCTGTCAGTCTGACTTCAGTGGTAGGGAAAATCATGGAGGCAATGATCAAGGGTGGAATTCAGGATCATTTGGATCAAATTGAAATTCTCAAGGATACTCAGCATGGTTTTGTAAAGGGAAAATTATGTTTAACAAATCTGGTTCGCTATTTTGAAAGGGTCTCTCACAAGCTGGATTTAGGGAATAATTTCGACATTGTTTATTTAGATTTCAGCAAAGCTTTTGACTCAGTCCCGCGTGAGTGGTTGCTTTTATAAGCTGGAACAGGTTGGAATCACTGGGAAAATCCTTAAATGGATAGCAGGATGTCTTCAGGGCAGGAGGCAGAGGGTTGTGATAAATGGCTATTCCTCAGATTGGGTTGATGTAAGAAGTGGGGTTCCCCAAGGATCAGTATTAGGACCACTGTTATTTTTAATTTTCATAAACGATATCGATGAAGGGATAGAGGACGTGATGTATAAATTTGCAGATGATGTTAAAATTGGTAGGGTAGTTAATAATCACTGTCAAGCTGAGCTTCTTCAGAAAGACCTAGATAGACTTCAGGAATGGTCGGAAAAATGGCAGCTATGCTTTAAATCCAACGAAGTGTAAAGTATTACACCTGGGAAACAGTAATCCCAAAATAACTTATTCACTTGGTGGAGTTCAACTAAACCCAGTACTGGAGGAAAGGGACTTGGGCGTTACAATATGGTCAGACATGAAATTCTCTGAGCATTGTAAACAGGTTGCAAGGAAGGCCCATGGTGTCCTATCTCTACTTTTGCAAGTAGAGATAGGGACATGATAATCCCATTATATAAGGCTTTTGTTAGACCACACTTGGAATACTGTGTTCAGGTATGGAGACCGCACCTAAAGTAAGACATTGAGCTTCTTGAAAGGGTGCAAAGATGGGTAACTCGCCTGGTGAGATCGGCAAAAGGGTGTCCTTGTGAAGAAAGACTTTGAATATGTGGGTTGCAGAGTTTGGAAACTAGACACCTTATAGAGAATTTTTGATTGAGGTGTTTAAGGCTCTGAGAGGCTTCAGTAAAATGAATGAGGACGAAATTTTCAAGATTATAAATGATGCTAGAACCTGGGAACATAAATTCAAGTTACGGGGGGGAAACGTTTAGATTGGACTGCAGGAAGTTTTATTTTAGCCAGCAAGTTATAAATTACTGGAATAAGTTGCCTACATGGTGGGTGGTAGAGTCTGACAGTTTGGGGAAATTCAAAGGTCATCTGGATAGTACCTTCGGGTTAGGGAAGTGCATAGGATGATAGGTTTAATTTCCTTTTCTTTTATTAATTATTATTATTTATTTATTTCATTTATTTTTTTTATCATTGTTTTATTCAGTTTTTTTTTTTTTTTTTTTTTGCTGGTGCATAAGCCATAGGCTTTCTTGCACGATGCAGCCATTACTAATACTAACAAAAGAACACAACAGTTATTGCTTTAACCATCAGCGTGGGCAGTGCAGTGGAAGGACATTTGTTTATGCTCCAGACTTCTGTCACTTGAATCATACCTAGGGTTAAAAGACATGGCAAACAAAGTGTGAATGCCATTGAACTGAACAGAGTTTTCTTCTAATCTTGTAGCACACCAAGGTGCTGGAACAAATAGTTTAGGAATCCCTGCAGTCTATCTTCTCAATGATGTGCTGTTATCGGTATCATATATTTACTGTGTTATTTTCTCTCTCTGTAGATTTTTGTGTTTTTAATTAAAATTTGTTTTTCCCAGAGATATTTTGAACTTGTTTTTGTAATATTTTGAAAATTACTGGGTTTTGCAGTGTCAAATGAAGGTTCAGAGGATAGTGACACTTTGTGTGTATGTATGTGTATTTCCTTATCTTTGTTTTTTTTTTTTATTGTGTTGTCAGTGTTATTATTATTATGTTATATAATATGTAACATTTTATATTATTTTATTGACCTATTTATTGTTTTTTCCCCTTTTTTTAACTCTTTGTTTTCTATGGGATCTTAGTCTTGCAAACAAAGTTTTGCCAAACTTGGTACTTTTCAGGAATGTATCCACCGCAGTTGGTGAAGGATTCCTGTATTACATCATAGTTAACAAGTAAAATTATTTTAATGGCTTATTTTTATGATACTAGATTTTAAAAAATCTTGTAGACCTGGAAAGTGGTTGCTACTTATCTTGTATGATATGACTGAAAATATAGAATAAGATATGTATACCAAATGAAATACAAGAGGAAATTGTGCTTGTTTGTCTGTTTTTGAGGGATTTGTTTGTTTCTTTCTTTCTATATATTTCTGTAAATAAAGGAGCAAGGCAGTTGAGCCACTGATTTTTGATAGTAGAAGGCACCATTGAACATGAAATATCTGTAGCATACCTTCCAGCTCTCTGGATTTAAACAGAAACTCCTATCTTTTTTTTAACTTGTTTTGACACTATCACGACAGAATTTTTCTCAGTATTTTTCATGAAAAAGTATTAAATTATGGCTTCACTATTAAATATGAAATTTTTTAAAAACTCTACAAATTTCTGCTTTTTTTTGTTAATGTACTGGTCATCAGGTGTTGCTAGTCTGCTGTGTAAAATATATAGAATATGCAAAACAGCATGTCTTGTTCTTTGTGTTACATGTAGTGTTTGCTGTATTTTGTGTGTGTGGTGGTGCAAAGCTGATTGACTCTGTCCTTCATTAAGAGATACCAAAGAAATATGACATGACTTTTTCACAAGATTTTCCATGTATTATAAAATCTAGAAAATGGAGGACCTTTCTGTTGTCTGATCTTTGATCATCTAGTGTTTATGTGTGGCTACACTTCTTGGATTGTCCTCCATCTCATGTATCAAAGAGGGGGGTTACAGTTTGCCATTTAGCTCCAGGCTCTGATATAATCTCCTTCATGTATGAGCTTGGCTAAGGTCGTAAGAATTTCAGCAAGTCTTTCTACGTATCGCAGTAAACTATGCTTTACATGTTAATACTTCATGAAATTTATTTATTGGTCCCAATTTAAAGAATTTTTATACTGAAGTTTTCAGTAATTTTATATAGAATTTGAATTTATAGTTTAACGTGTATTTTAAATTGATTTTTTTTTTAAGAATCAGCAGAATTAATTAATTGGAATTTGATCTAATATACAGGGTGATCTAATATACAGGAGGAACCTGCCTCAAAATACTGTAGGAATGTGTTCTTCAGCCCAAAAGGAAAAAATTTGCATATAAACATGGGTCCAGAAATGTCTCCTTTATAAATATATGTAAAAATCGAATGTTTGTAAGGTTAATCAACATCACCAGGGGTGGGCCATACCGAAGGTGCAAGGGGTGCACTGTACCTGGGTGCCAACGTTCAAGGGGCACCTGAAAATCTGAAACTTTCATACACATACAAAGAAAATTTTAAAGGGAGCGCCAAATTTCAATTGGCACCTGAGAGCCAAATCGCAATTGGCACCCAGGCACCACATACCCTAGGAATGTCTCTAAATAACATTACAACTCGCTCTTGACAAGAACGAGCAACCTCAATACAAATTTCAGCATATGCAGTAGAGATGTGATTGCATTCTCCAACATTCTTGAGTTGTTTCAAATTTGACCCATAGCATCCATGATTTGTTGAAAAAGTGCATCTGGATTGTTGAGATTTTTTGCATATGTTAGTGCTTCGTATGCCCCCAAAGAAAATAATCCAGTGTATTTTAATCTGGAGATCATGTTGGCCAGGAATGTCTTTTGTTAGTAATGCTAAGATTTCCTTTTAACCAAATTTAACTTGTCATTCATAATTTACTTAAATGCCTTACTAACAGTTATAAGAGAATACTTTAGTGGGCTAATTAATTTTTAACTTAATTTTTACAAATTATTTATAATACAACTAAATTTATATATATATATTTTTCATATACTTTGATGTGTGCATTTCCAAGGTCCTTATAATAAGATATTCAAATAAGATATTTTGTTAATGGATCATTCTTCTTTTCAGGAGGAGAAGGTGCTCTTTTGGCATCAGCAGGTTCTGTTATTGGGATTGGATCAGATGTTGGTGGAAGTATACGTATTCCTTCATTTTTCAATGGGATATTTGGTCATAAGCCATCCAGAGGTGAGTTATATATTGTGGTATGTTGTGCCAAGACTGTTGCATTTAACTCTGGTTCACTTACTCAAGGTTCCATATTGTTCACTGTAAAAATTTTAAAAGATAAAATATATGTTATAGTACAGAAAGAAACTCATTTCACAATTAAATGTGTTAACTTATGCTATTTTCCTAATTTCATACTGCTATTTGACAGTATAGTTTTTGCATGTTAAGTTTATAAAAAATATAAACTTAACATGCATTTCACAACACCTGATATGAGATTAAACAAATTAGTTAATGTATGCAGTGCTTTACATTTTAGGCACATCAGCAAATAGCAATAACACAAGATTTATTTTAAAAAAAGCAATGACTTTTATGCAAGAATTGAGAGCATTTAATTTCTACACATCCACCATATTGCCAATACATTCCTCCAATCAACACATGGCAACAAACGTGTATCTACTGCTTCAGCTACAATATGTAGTGCATGGATGGCCTGTGTGATATATATGAAAAAATAATAGTAATAATTGTCACATTTCCATTGGTCTGATTTTAGTAAAATTTGAGAAGCTTGACAAATTATAAAAGAACCAAATGTAAAATTTATTAAAAAATCCATCCATTGAAAGTTCTGTTATTTAAGCGTGGACAGACAGACAAAGAAATAATAATTGCTGGATTTCTATTGGTGCAATGTTAATTAAATTTGGGATGACTCAACGGGTCTTCTAAGAGAACTAAATATAAAATTTTATCAAAATACATCCACTGGAAGTAGTTATTATGGATGGACAAAGAAATAATAATTTCCAGATTTCTATTTGTCTGATTTTTATGAAATTTGGGATGACTTGACAAATATTTCTAAACAAGCCAAGTATAAAATCTTATGAAAATCCTTCCATTAGAAGTTAAGTTGTTATATGCAGGTGGATGTACATAGTGAAGATCACCAGGCACTTTACACATATATGCTATTATGATTAAAACTGGAGGAGTAAGCTCAATGCTGATGGAATTCTTCCTCTTGCTCAGACTACACTCAAGGGGACATAAATTCAAATTAAGGAAGGATGGTTGCGGGTCACATGTGCAGAAATTTGCTTCAGCCTGCGTGTTGGTTGTTTGTTGAAACAAACATCTGGTGTTGTTGAGGTGGGTAATTTGAATAAATTCAAGGAAGAGAAGAACTAGATAAACTGCTAGATGGGATGGACAGGTGAAATGAGAAGTGTTGACTTTTTTTTTTTTTTTTGGCTAATGCTGTATAAGCTTGTTTTCTTGCATCATTTGCTACTACTACTACTACTAATAATAATAATGGCCTCCACCAGTACTAGTAATAATTATAATGATCTCCACCAATAATGATGATGACCTCCATCAAGATCACATAGGTAAAATGGCTTCCAATGCATGGCTCACAAGTGGGACACTCTTCCCCAAGACTGAAGGATTCATTCTCGCCATCCAAGATAACACCAGAAACTATAGAAAATACATCACTGAGGAGACAGGAGTGTCCTCTGACACAACAACTATGCCTCAGAAACAATCCACATCACTGCAGGATGCAAGGTGATCACCCAAATGGAGTACACTCGCAGACACAACCAGGTAGCCAGGATAATACATCAGAAGCTAGAGAGGAAATACCAGTTGAAAGAAAGAAAATGTACCGTATTACAAGAATGAACCCCAGGCAGTACTAGAGACCTCAAACCACAAGCTGTACTGAGACCATGCCATAATAACAGACAAGAAAATCCCAAACAACAGACCAGACATAACCCTTGTCAACAAGAAGGAAAACGCTGCCTATCTGATTGATATAGTGGTGCCCAGCACTTGCAACTTCTAGAAAACCCATGGGGAAAAGATCAGGAAGTACACTAACCTAAGACAGGAGATCAAAGAGATGTGCCATATACAACACGTAATGACCATCACGATCATCATGTCAACCATCGTTATGTTGCCAAAGACCCTACATAACAGCCTAGCAGCAATAGGTCTCCCAGGAATTCCTGACTGTGACTTTCAGGAATTCTGCAAGGAATTCCTGAAAGTCACAATCATGAACACTTGTAGGATAGTCAGAGTTCTTCGACCAACAGTAACACCAGACCTAACAACCATCCTGTGTACTTGGTAGCAGTACCCATCATGGGATGGAACCCCCCTCCCCAATCAGGGAGAAATAATATAAGTGCAACAATAATAATAATAACTGTATGGGGGCTACAATAGAACTAATTAATAATTGGTGAAACATTTCTGGATTCTATGTTAAATCCTATATTATGCATAATGAAAAAAATTTTAGTAATGAAATCTGTTTTTTTATTATTTAAAATAAAATGAATGAACTACATTTTCAATATTTTTATTCTCCTAGGTGTTGTTTCTAATCAGGGTTTACTCCCACCAGCAGAAGGTGACATTGATAATCTCTTGGGAACTGGTCCCATGTGTCGATATGCTGTTGACTTGATACCCTTGTTCAAAATTTTAGCTGGAGATAAAGTTTCAAAACTGAAACTTGATAAGTTTGTAAGTATCCAGAGAAATTAGTTATTTTAGATATGCAGTAAACTGTAATTATCTCTGTGCAGATTATCTCTACATGCTTTTAAAAAAAAAAAAAAATATTTTTTTTCATTACTTCATGAATTTATTGGAGGCTTATGAAACAGTACATTGCCAATAAACTGAAATAAACTTTCATTTATCTCATGTATTTTTCTTGTTTTGGGTTTTCACAATTTTTACATTTTATAGTTCCTTCCAGATAACAGATGATAAAATTACCAGTGCATTTCTCAGTTTTTCTCAATTATCATTACTTGTCAAATCAAAAGTTTCAAAAATTGCATACTGTCACAAGTACTTATGATTTTTCTCCCATTCTTTCCATTTACTACAGCTGGGCTGTAAACCAATCAATCGCAATATTGGCAAAGCATTTATTGGTCGATCATGGTTGTATTATACCACCAAATTACAGCAGTTAATGATCCTGATTTAAGTTTTGGGCTATCCCACATATAGAGATAACATCAGTAATCACAATCAGTAGAATAAAATACAATTTATACCAGTGTCATACTCTGATCACAGGACTCAATAAATGCAAACAGGAATACCACGTGGTCGATAATGAGCCATGTTCAGACACTTGTAGCTTTTATTCAACTTGTTTAGAAATTTTTCTGAGTGGTTTCTTAAATAAAGCGGACCTTCGTTTTAATGATATATATTGATCGAGTATCCGATTACTATTTCCTTTATAAATTTTCCCCCAAAAAACCCACCGTTGCACCACCGGGGTACCTGCCCACCCACAGAAGAGAAGCCAACAAGCTTTGAAACAGTGCCATCTGGGTGGTGGTATCTGCTGAGAATAAATAACAGTAGTCTTCTCCACTGATGAAGTGTTATTTATTCGAGGTAGTACAATACCATGGCAACTCGTTGTGAAGGCATTCACAATATGAGATATAACCAAAACAATGCCAATTTAATTAATTAATTAATTTAACTACTTTGGTGGATGGTTACGTTAAAATGATGCTTTTGCACTAACCTACATGTTAGACATACGTACATTTAATACAAATTATACAGGTGGAGATGGACATAGGTCCGGGTGCCACCATAGACATATACATATATGTCCTTTCTGTATTGTATGTCTGTGTCAGTAGCACAGTGGTATCATCACAGTCTTCCCACATCGGGCAGAAAAGATTCAAATCCCATCAATGATGCAAGAAACTTTTATGGGCTTTTTTTCACTCTGTGGCTGAGTTAGTCGGTTTCGGGTGTAGACAGCAAGGTTTCTTCTTCAGAAACTGGGATTTTTCTTTCAGCAAAACAGGCAGATCGACCAGAGAACATATACAATTTACAGAAACAATACAGGGTATATAAAATAACTTTCCGGTTGACCCTAATGTAATTTTTTTTTTTTTTTTTGTCGTTTCTGTATACCGTATTTCCCCATGTATAAGACGCAGCTTAATTTTGGGGCCCGAAAAAATGTATTACATAAAGTTATTGAACTCAAGTTTTATTCATCATAAAATTCATACAACTCCTCATCCCTGTCAAAACTCCCATCCATTAGCTTGTCCTCATCTGTGTCTGATGACGAATCACTGTCTTCATATATTGCCTAGTCCTCAGTTCCATCTATGGCATTTGAATTGCCACACTTCTTAAATGACTTGACAATGATCTCAATCTTGATATTATCCCAAGATCTTTTCACCCAGGTACAAACTTCTCCTATAGTTAGTTTCTTCACTCTTCCTGCTGGTGTCAAATTGTCCCCAGAAGACTTCATCCATTGGTTCCATTCGTCTCTCGTGGCAGCTTTGAAGGGTTTGTTAATGCTGACATCAAGTGGTTGGAGCTGGGATGTCAGGCCTCCAGGTATGACGGCAAGTTTTGTTTTTTGCTCTGCAGCAATCTTCTTTGTGTTTTTTGTTATGTGTGCCCTGAACTGATCAAGCACCAATAGGGCAGGTTTGCGTAAGAGCCCACCTGGTCTCCTGCTCCAAACTTTCTCAAACCAGATCTTCATCCCATCCTGATCCATCCAACCCTTGTCATGAACATGGACAATCACTCCTCGAGGAATATTTTCTTTTGGCATTGTTTTGCATTTGAAAATCAGCATAGGAGGCAGCTTGGTTCCGTCGGCACAACAACAAGCTAGAACAACTGTATAATGGCTCTTTTCATGTCCACTTGTCTTCACAGTTACAGTTTTCACCCCTTTCTTATCAACTGTTCTGTTGCTTGGGACATCAAATTGAGGGGGGGGGGACTTCGTCCATATTTGCAATCTGTCCCAACTCAAACTGATGTCTTCCGACATTGAATGACAAAACGATGAAATTCAAGGACCTTCTGTGCTCATAGCTTTCAGGCATCTTTTGGGCAAGTCTGGTGCGTGTATGCATGCTAGTCCATTCCGTTTCGTGAACCTGAAGCACCAATTGTGTCCTCCTTTGAAATCAGTAACTTCTTTTTCATCAGCAATTCTTCTTGCCTCATGCTTGAACCATCTTTGGCCGATCGGGCTAGCCGGGTAGTTAAAATGCCTGCCTGGCAACCTGAAGGTCGCGGGTTTGAATCCTGCCTCGGGCTTGGATCAAAGTACTGCAAAAACCTTGGGAGGTGCATTATGGCCACAGAAGCCGATGCACCAACAACTACAAAAAAAAAAAAAAAAACATCTTTGTGGACACAGGAATTCCAATTGCCCTTTGCTCTTCGATCCATATCTTCAATTCCCTCTCTAAATCAGGCCATTTTGCTGACTTGCCTCTCATGGCCTTCTTCTGCCGTGGCATTTTCAGTAGGGTTTCTTCTTCCCGTAGCCAGTCTCGGATTGTTTTCTCAGTTGGAGGAGGACCAAACTTATGTTCAGCAGCACGATTTCCATTCACTTTTGCAAACTGGATCACTTTTAACTTGAATTTAGCACTGTATGAAAATCTTTTCTGAACCATTTCTGGGCAGAACGTGGCAAAACGTAACCTAATATACTGGTAACAAGTGCGAAACAATGAGCGCAAAGACAACAAGCATGAAATACAAGTAAAAAAATCTACAACCTCTATAAGACGCACCCAGTTTTCAGACCCCAAATTTTTCGAAAAAGGGTGTGTCTTATACATGGGGAAATACAGTACATTGTATTCTCTATAAATCAAATTCTGCATCCCTTATATATGAGTAACACCATTTCTCTGATATCCCGACAATGTCTTGACCAGCACTTCAAATTCATAAAATTTATTTACTATGCTCCTAGCATTGGTGTACATCCATCTGTTCTTACTGTTTCACGATGACTCACAGCAGGCCGTAAAATCCCCAGCACCTTGCTTTTCAGACTGCTGCATTTTCCAATAGAAGCAGTGCAAAAATCGCCTACACCTCTGCCTGCTGCTATTGTTAATATATTAGTTTGTGTATTCCCCCAAGCTAGCAGTTTTCCAGCCACCTAACACTGCCTCGATAGCATCAGCAAATATTTTTGCTGATGCTATAGAGTTGTTAACAAGTACAGACCACACTAAGAAAAAATTCTATCCCCATTAGTCTTGTACATTCCCTCCAGAGCTGAATTGATGACAGTGCTCTTATCATATACTCCCTCCTGTCGTGTCTGGGGAGAATTGCAGACACTTTCAAATTTAATCCTAACTTGCAACTTTTTTTCAATATTATCCTGTACTTTATTTTATTTTGAAAACTTCACTGTAAATTATAAGAATACAATAGTAAATAGTATTTAATAATTCTTTTTCATTGAAACATGGAAACAGTTGCATTGTAAAAGAATTACTGTATGCGATTTAGTGCCGAGAGCAAAACACAACTGTTAGGGTTTACTGTTGAATGTACAGTTTATAAATTAAGTGGTGTTTATAATCATATACAGGTAGTTCCTGACTTTACGAGTTAATTCATTCCTAGCGCACGCTCGTAAAGCAAAAACTCTTAAAGCAGGAATTTATTACCCATACACATAATGTTAAAAATAGGGGTTAATTTCTCAACAATGAAATTAGTTAGACGATAGTGAAATTATAGTAGTCTTATAATACCGTGACAAAACTGACTAAAAAAAATATACTAACTCGAATATACTAACCACAACAATGTACATATCAACGCCACCATCCAACACATAACACAAAAATACACCAAAAAATGGAACACACTCACATCCAAAACCCCCCCAAAAATTTCCACCGTTAACCTCTCTTCAAAATCCTTCACCCCTTCCGAACTCTCCGGCCTAGAATTTGGCTTTAATTTTGCCATTAAAGAACAACACTATCCAATAAAAGATTGTATAATCGAACTCCAGTCTAAACTCGACCAACATCCCGATAAGTGGGGACTTATACACCAGTCTAACAGGATAATAAATTCTAAACTCACATCTCTCCCTAACATAAAAAAACAACAACTCTCTGATTTACAAAGACTAAGCAAAACCCCAGATATCATCATCCAAAAAGCTGACAAAGGAGACACAATCGTTATCCTGGACAAGGACACCTACACAGAAAAAATGGAATTAATTTTAGCCGACCAAGATACATATACAAATGACAGCAACCACAACATTACAAAACTTAAAAATAAACTTGACACAATTCTCAGAAAACTCAGACAGAACAAAGAAATCAACCTCTTTACTTTACAACAGATAGGTATTCACAACAACATTCTGCCCCACATTTTTGGA
This sequence comes from Mastigoproctus giganteus, assembly GCF_048544385.1. Taxonomy (NCBI): domain Eukaryota; kingdom Metazoa; phylum Arthropoda; class Arachnida; order Uropygi; family Thelyphonidae; genus Mastigoproctus; species Mastigoproctus giganteus. Next base: position 15,200,979 of record NC_143582.1, read on the forward strand.
ATAACCAAGCTACACAAACCTGGCCACCCACTAAGACCTATTGTTTCTTTTAGTAGATCAGCTTTTGCTAATATATCCACCTTCCTTGTTAAAATTATATCCCCACTCACTCGATTCTCTACATTCAAAATTAATAATACAAACCAAGCGTTCCAAAAAATCAGCAACACCACCATATCTGACAAAGACATATTAGCTTCTTTTGACGTCATATCCCTATACACTAACGTGCATATTCCTTTCACCCTACAAGCATTACGCGTACTTCTAACAGCTGATGACACTTTAACGAAACGTACCTCTTTCAGTTGACCACATCCTTGAACTTACTACTCTTTTACTAGATGCTAGATATTTTAGATTTAATAATAAAATTTATCGACAAACATTCAGTTTACCAATGGGTTTAGGCATTTCTGCTCCCCTTTCTGAAATTTATCTCGCCACTATTGAAAACCAAATTTTACAACCTTTCCCTTCTGAAATTAAATTATACATCCGCTACGCCGATGATGTCTTAATAATAGGCAACAGAACAACCATAGACAATCTTTTTTTAAAATTCAATACAATACATGACAGGCTAAAGCTTACCCTCAAAATCGGAACAGACAACCAAATTAATTTTCCTAATCTCACTATTTATACAACAAACACAAATTTAAATACCAAGATTTTCAGAAAAAACACGCACACTGGTAAATATCTACATTTCACTTCACATCATCCCCTTAGTACCAAAAAAGCCGTCCTATACAACCAAATCTACAATGCTATCAAATCCAGCTCTTCACAAAACAATCTACACAATGAACTTCAATACCTTACTGATAAAATTCATAGCCAGGAGCTATCCCCCTTAACTCATCCAACACACAATATCCACCGTTAAAAACAACATTAATAACCCCATCAGACACAGTAACAAGACAAATACTCGCATAGTTCTCCCTTACCATAGTGAACTCGCAGCACAATTCCGACATACATTCAAAGATACCGACATCTCCCTCACTTTCTCTACTTATAATAAACTAGGTTCCCTATTTAATTCTTATAAAGAAACATACAAGTATCCCATCAATGATCTCAATAATATAATATAATATATCTCATAAAATGCCAACCAAACTGCGACACCTGTTACATCGGCAGCACTACCACCAAATTCGGTTCCTCCACAACTTCCAACACCCGCGCATACTACCACTTCAATAGTTTCAGGACAAGTCAATCCTGCACTGAGTTAACAACCCATGCTCAAAACCACAACCACACCCCCCTTGTTGACTCTGCCATCACTATTATTAAACTTAGATCGAGCTACAGAATTCTTCAATATGAAGCCCTCACCATCGAATGGTACCGACACCATTCCGATCTCAATATTATTAACGCAAAACTTCCCTTCAACCTCTCACCGGCTTGGAACCTCTCGCAGCTAAAGTTCCCACGTGTCAAAAAGAGCATCACGAGAGTATAGACCAACTTTAAATACAACACGCGCTCACTTCTCTTCCATTTGCCAACTGATGACGGTTCATTTAACGAAAGTCTCTCACAACGACTATTGGCACCACCAGTCTTCTCTTTTATTTCATTCTTTCATTCGTGTCCTTCAACCTTTTTATGACAACCAAGGATTGGAGATCTGCACTTCTACTTCCTTGTGCTCATTTTAAAATTTGTTTCAAAATATTTTTTCCCCATTCTCTGCCTTAGTTTTTTTAATGCTTCTTCCAAACTAAATTCAGCCAACATTTACCAATAATTTATTGCAGATTTATACAAGGTGAGTACCGTTTTTTAGGCATTTGCCATTCAATTTTTTTAGTGAAATTAGTTAGCTAATTAGTTTGTTTAAACAATGATTGATTTACCCAAAGAAAGGAAAACAGCCTGTAAAATCAAGCAAATTATAATAATAAAGAAATTATGACTTACAAGTGTTAAAGAATGCTTATTCTTCATCATCATCGACTAAATGTACACTCGTTGATCACTCGTTACTGGGTCAGCACTTGTTGGTTTGTTGCACAAGGAGTCTCCTTCTTCAGAAATGCTTCAAGAGGCATTTGTTTCCAAGATAATCTTCTCTTTTCTTTATAAATTTCAATAGCATGCATAAGCATTTTTTAGTAGAATGCACAAATTGCAACTAACACAATTTGTGCAGAGTAACAAGTTTACGAAGCTTTAAAAAAAAGGAATGAAGAGAAGGTTCTGAAAATTTATTTATTTTTTTATTAATCGGATTGAAGATTTCAGTAAAGGGGAAGCACATTTCACTGTAATAATGTAAAAAAGCACACAAGTCCAGCTATCAGTATTTTTGCAAATGCAATAACATGGAGTTTACTACCTGTTTATAATTCTTGCAGTAACAGAAAAGCCCAATAAACCGGAAAGTGCAAATTGTTTTTATTGTTTTATGGTTGTGACCTCCAGAAATGTGCTTTAGAAAAATATCATGAAGCATTCAAAATTCGTTCTTATAACAGAACATATGATAACAATGAAAGTGTAGTGCATTTTAATGATTTGAATTGGTAACTAATACAATTTATACTATAAAAATGACATTTATAGTGAAAATTTCAACTTCCAAGACTGTAGAACAAATTACCAAAAAACAATGTTATTGAGTTCACATTACGATATTTTCACAATACGATGGTGTCTTTGGAACATATTGTAAAACAGGGTGCACTGTATTGTATAGCTACGTGTGTGGTTTGAAATTCAGTATTTATGAATGTTTAACATTCATTTTTGGAAATTAATGTTCATATTTTCGATTTTGTCGATACTTGAAACTTGAAAAAATAACTTGTAAACCCAAGAACTCGTAAAGTGGAAACTGCCTGTAAACATCCGATAAATGCTGATCTAAACTAATTAGATCACTAATTAGTTTAGATCTAAACTAATCTGATATGGGTCAGAGTGATACTTGCACTTGCCTCATGAATTCTTGTTTGTTGCCACAACAGCCAACGTTGATCAGATGTTCTGATTGTAGCAGTGTTTCAGATGAGAGGAAAGATAAAGCTCATCATACACACCTAAATAAGTTCAAGGGGTGTGTCAAGTTAGTAAACTATAGAGGATTGCTTAGTCTTAATATCTACAGTAATGTCGGGAGTGTTGTCAATAAAATGGCTGAATTTGAACTCCTCCTGGTTATAACTACTGCTGATATAATAGGACTAACTGAGTTTTGCAAGCCATAATTAATAAAACTGTTTTCAATTGAGAAAAAAAAAAAAGCAAAAAAAATTTCTATTTTATATAATTAAAAAGAAAATTGTTTCATTTATAGTACAAGTCATGGAGGGTTAAAGAAGGCTGGGCTATTCAGTAACCAAGGATCAGCATTAACAGCATTTCAAAACCATTTCCAAACATTTCCTCATTCCATAATCTTCATTACTCCCAGCCAGATATGGTCAGATAGGTCTATCACAACCCCATCTCTAGGAGGAGAGGGAAAACTGAGGTGGGGGAAAACAAGAGATACCCTCCAGGAAATTTGCATCTCCGAACATTATACAACCAGAGAATCTTTCGATATCTGCCAGACTACTAGCAAAGAGAGGCCAGATATGTGGCTAAATTGACCCCCTTATTTCTCCCCTACCCACCAGTAGACTTATCAACAGCAGCCTCTCCCAGTATCACTCATTAGAATTTAAACTTTATCCAGTCAAATTATACCTTCTGGGATATCCAGCCCAAATAAGAAAATAGCCTGTCTCCAATTTTAAGACTGAACAGGGGCTAATAAAGGGTTTAGGTAGCCAGTGATTTCTTACATTATAGTCTAAAATTTTTGTTGTTACTGTCAATTTTTTTAAAAATTAAATTTAGAGGTATATAGACTAAAAAATTTTAAAAAATAAATTTAGAGGTATACCTCTAAATTTAATTTTTAAAAAAATTGTAAATTACCCATAGTGAAGCATTTCTCTTATCCTGTTTAGTGGACCTACATGATCATTAAGCATTGCTTTTCATTTCTTGCATTTAGAAGTTATAAATGTGTTTTATTATTTAGGTATCATTGAAGGATCTGAAGGTGTTTTATATGCTGAATGATGGTGGAAATCCACTTATTTCAAATGTACATCCAGATGTAGCAGAAACTATTAAAAGGGTGAGATGCTTTTCACTGTATTGTTTAAGAGCTCACTATTTACAACACAATTTATCATATGCTCATTTATCCATCAAATATTAAAAGTTTTAATACTGGTAATGAAATGTACATGGATTTTTTTTTTTTTTAACCAGTGTTTTCTATTTAAATATAATAAGTTCTCTTCATTTCATATAGTCTGAAAAAAATCATTTGAAAATTTTTTCAGAGCAGAGAAATATTTTAAAATCTCTAATCTTCTTCATCATCTTTTACCATAAAGTATGTTACTTGTTGGATTTTCTATCCATTAATTTTCTTCGCACATTTTAATTTTACATCTGAAGAGTGGGTTGCTAGCCCACCTTCTTCAATGGTGGACTACACTTTGTCTAACTCCATTCTTTGACTTGTCTGACTAGGGTTGCCCTATTAAGAGCATAAGCTCCTGCCAGCCTAGGCTCCTGCCTTCGAGTAATCCAAGAGGCAGGTGCCTCTTGGATTACTCAAACCTCCTCACCATGATAAGGCAGTATAGGAGTTGAAAATCTCTGTTATGGTATAAATGTTTAGTGTCTTTACCTCCAACTGTGCTATAGGCCTAATGACTCTGATGAGTATAATAAGAAACTGTACAGGGAAATAGTGGGTCAGTAAATCAGAGTCTTATAATGGGGGATTTTAATTTCCCAGATATTGACTGGAATTTGGGGGCTGGTCACTCACACACTAGCAAGGCTTTTGTGGATTTATTGGATGATTGTTTTCTACATCAGCATGTTCGGGAGGCAACCAGAGAAAGTAATACTCTTGATTTGATTATCAGTAGTGATTCTTCATGCATTAAGAATCTGCAGATAAATGAACCACAAGGTGGCAGTGATCACAGCGTGCTGAAGTGGGATTTACTCAGAGGTAACTACCATTAGGGGTAAAGGGAAGGGTTATTGCTTTCGTAAAGGCGACTACGATGGACTGAGACAGTATTTAAATTCTATACAGTGGGACCAACTGATGACGTTACCAACAGAAAATTCAAAATGGGAAGCATTCAAAGAACTTATCTTGGAAGCTACTAGGCTTTACATACCAACTAAGAAATATTGTTCAAGGTTTAGGCCTAAGGTGATGTCAGATGAACTAATGAGACATATGGCAGAGAAGAAAAATGCATGAGATACATACAAATTAACACATGACACAGAAGCCTATGATAGATACAAGTTGATCTGTAACCAAGTTACAAAGAAGGTTAGGCAGGCGAAGGCAGATTACGAGAAATCTTTGGCAAGGGATGCAAAGAAAAACAGCAAAGAGTTCTTTACTTATGTAAACTCTGGAAGGAAGGGGATGAATCAATTGGTCTACTTGATATCGATGGGTCAACTGTTGATGATCCTGCTCAGGTAGCTAACAAACTAAAAATGAATATTTTGCATCGACATTCACACATGAGGAGTTATTCAGCGAGGGGAATGCCAGAGGTGGATTCAACTCTGGCAGTACGCTAGAGAATCTTGTAATAACTGAGAGTAAAGTGGAGGAAAAATTGTTGAAGATAAATACAAGGCACCTGGGGTGGATGGGATCTATCCAGTTATATTAAAGGAGGCAGCAAAGGAAGTAAGCAAACCCTTAGCCATAATTATGAGAGCTTCCTTGGACTCAGGGGAAGTACCCATGGACTGGAGATGTGCAAATGTGACCCCAATTCACAAAGGAGGATCAAAGGATGACACAAGTAATTATAGACCTGTTAGTTTAACTTCTGTTCACGGAAAATTAATGGAGGCACTGGTTAAAGAAGCACTGCAGGATCATCTAGACAAGACTTCGGTTATAGCTCAGACACAGCATGGTTTTGTTAAGGGTAAGTCTTGCCTGACCAATTTGATTGGATACTATGATGCAGTCACAAAAGAACTGGATGCAGAGAATAACTTTGATATTATATACTTGGATCTTAGAAAGGCTTTTGATACTGTTGCACATGGAAGACTGCTGCACAAATTGGAGCAGTGTGGCATTGGAGGCAAATTGCTGCTATGGATAAAGGGGTGGTTGAGTGGGAGAAGACAGAGTGGTAATCAATGGACACTGCTCATTGTGGACTAATGTTATTAGTAGAGTCCCTCAGGGTTCAGTATTGGGTCCATTATTGTTTTCTGTATTTATAAATGATATTGATAATGGTATATCAAGCTTAATGTCCAAGTTTGCAGACGATACGAAGATTGGCAGGGTTGTCAAGGACACTACTGACACTATGCTACTGCAACAGGATCTGGAAAGGTTGAGCAGATGGGCTGAGAGGTGGCAAATGTTTAACATTGACAAATGTAAAGTACTACATATGGGAAACAGCAACCCCAGAGCAACGTATCAACTCTGTTGTACTACACTGACAGTGGTAGAGAATGAAAGGGACCTGGGGGTGGTTGTGCAGGCAGATATGAAGTTTTCTGAGCAGTGCAGACGGGCTGTAAGAGTAGCTTGTGGTGTATTGTCGATGATATATAAGAATTTCTAGCAGGGATAAGGAGGTCATTATTCCCTTGTATAAGGCAATGGTCAGGCCACACCTAGAGTACTGTATACAGGTCTGGAGGCCTCATTTCAAGAAGGATGTAGAGATGCTGGAACAAGTACAGAGAACGGAAAAAGATTAGTGAATGGAACAAAGGGGTGCTCTTACGAAGAAAGGCTAAAGTTTTTCAAATTACAGTGTCTGGAGACTAGGCACCAGCGAGGTGAACTGATAGAGGTGTATAAAGCCTTGAATGGTTTGAGCATGCTCAATGTTGATATGATTCTTCCTCTTGCTCAGAAAAATCACCTGAGAGGGTATAAATTCAAATTGAGGAAGGACAGAAGTAGCATAGACTTGAGGAAATTTGCCTTTAGCTGGTGGGTGGTTGGTTGGTGGAACAGACTTCCATCCCTTGTCGTGGAAGTTGATAGCCTAAATAAGTTTAAGGCTCAGCTGGACAGGTATTTTGAACGGACAGAGGGGTGAAGTGGAAGTGGTTATTTTTTATTTATTTATTTATTTTTTTTGGCTGATGCTGCATAAGCTTGTTTTCTTGCATCAAATGCCTCTACTAATGCTAATGCTAACTGTTATTAAATGTATACGGAATATTTTAAATATTTATAAGCAATAAGATTAATCTTAAATATTGCTTTCTTATTTTAAAGCCAACCCATCTCAGCTTACTGATAGTGGCATTAATTAGACAGAAGAAATACAATTCAATACACTTCTTGACAAAATTAATGGAACAAAATGTTTTTCATTAATATTTTATTGTGAACAGTGTTGCCGAAAGCAAATATTTGATATAATATAGGCATGTAAATTCCAAGTATTCAATAGAAATTGATCTACCACCTTACAGAGCAGCAAATTATTCAAGCCTATAAAAATACAGGTTGCAACAACATCATTCATTCCCATTTTTTGGCTTGCTCAGTGGCATAGTCGCATCTCCAGTACTCAGAATTGAAAGTCGTCATTGTTTAGATGATTTTTTTTGAGATAGTGGGCTGTTGGATGACTTGAAGCTGGGCCGTTGCAGGCAGAGGTGGCAAGTTGGCTTAATGTGTCATGTGACATTGTCTCGGCACCATGGAAGCAGTTTCAGGAGACAGGAACCATTACAAGAAAAGCTGGCCAAGGTCACATAAGAGTTACATCAACCAGAACAGACTGCTGTCTGGCTCTTACAGCAAGACAGAACCTTACAATGTCCTGTCATCAACTGTCTTGAGGCTGCTGCAGCTGCAGGTCAAAACATTTCCAACCAGACTGTGTTAAGAAGGCTCGATTCAAGTGAACTTTATACAAGGAAGCCAGTGGTTTGTGTCATTAATGTTGAAACTGGTGCCATGTACATGTGACTTGGAGCCCTGACAAATAGGGTACAGTTCTGTTCTCTGATGATTCCCTTTTTAGCCTACAAACAGATTCTAATCATTATTTCATCTAGAGACAGTGAGGAATGCAGTACCATTCCTCCAACATTAGAGAAAGAGATGCTTATGGTGGAGATGGTATTCTCATTTGGGACAGAATAATGATCAACAGCTATACCCCTCATGTTTTTGATAGGGGTACTGTAACTACGCAGAAGTACCGATAACAGATCCCCGAACCCTATGTACAACTTTTTAGGAGTGCAGTTTGCCCAGATTTTCTTTTCAAGGACACCGTAGCTAGTGGTCAGGCATGCAGGTGCATAAGTACACGTGCCTTGAGTGACAGGGGTTCAAGCACATGACTGCTGAATACGGCTGTTTCTTGTATTCTGTCTATCTTGTGAACTCCTCTGACCATTTGGTCGTCCCGGAGTATAAACAGAAAATTTCTTTATTTATTTATTATGATGGAGGCTGTGTTCTTGTGTGGGGCAGTATATTTGAAATATTTGGAAATTATCTGAAATAATTTCCAAATGACTGGTAACATACTTTGTCCTTCCCCTTCAAAGCTCTAGGATTTTCTAAACGAAAGACTAGTTTGGGTTTCAGTTTAAGTCACCTGCTGCATTGCCACCAAGCAGCAGTGTGAACTTGTCCTTGGCTACCTTTTTTCCCAGGTGCAACTTCTCCTTTGCCAAATAGGTTCATGCAGGCAGTCTTTTTCCAACATAATCTTGTCTCATGTTTGTTTGTTTGTTATTTGGTTTTTAAGAGCATTAGCAACTAAGGCCATATTGCTTCGGGATATGCGGTGGTCAGTCCCTGACCTTTCCGCATCCTCCGTATTTGGTGGTGACGGGCTCAAACCCCGGTCTAATCAAGAAGCGTGTGCTACGCACTGCTGCTTCCCACCTGGCTACAGAGGCGCCGTATCTTGTCTCATCAACAATAAAAAAGTTGACAAGAAAATTAACCTCCGTTGTTGATTTTAGCTTGCTAAAATCAACAATTTTAGCAAGCTTTTTCACAAATTTTAGTGCATTTTTTTTTTTTTTATTAGAACGAGCAGATTCTCTACTACAACGGTCAATCTAATATTGTGCGACCCTATTTTTGAACCTGTTGAATCAGGTTTTGCTTGCATGAATTCCTGGTGCATTAGCAGTACATTTTCACCCAAATTATTATTATTAGCTATATGGTGCAAGGAAACCTGGGGCTTATGCTGCACTGAGTTACCCTGAGAGAGAGAGAGAGAGAGAGAGAGAGAGAGAGAGAGAGAGAGAGAGAGAGAGAGAGAGAGAGAGAGAGAGAGAATCAGAAATAGAAAGGCATCACCAAGAAAAAGAAGAATGATGATATTCAACTCAGAACCCTGGGTGTGCCAAGCCCATACTCACCAGATGTGAGTCCCTGGGGTGGTTGTACTACCAATCATCATACAAACCCATAGCCACAAATGACTGAAAGATTTACTGGAATGTTTCTTGATGTGGTTCTCAATATTAAATTAAAAATTTTTTTCATTTCCTCAATTACATTTTTGGCAAAGGTAAAGAAAGCCAACACGAGCCACGGAAAACGTCGGATAACTTACTTGGAAAATTAGTTTCCCAATACTGCACTCTTGCGCTGCTCGCTCAGTAAACAGATGGTAGGTGTTATTGGTGTGGAGCAGAAGTTGAGAACAATATACTGATTGACAGGTAGGCGTGGCAAACGATATGCTGATTGGTGCATGAACACAACAGACAATAACGTCGGTTTAGTATCACTTACCCTAATCTCAGAAGCACTAATGGTAACTTGCCCTAATGAACGCTTTCCATAATGGTGAAAAAAGGTCAGGTTACCTCCACTTGAATCCCATGGGAGCTTGAACCCCTCCTGAAGTGGAGGGGCAGCCTGATGGACGGACTAGTGCATTAATTCTTTATTAACAAAAGGTAATTTTTTTTATTACTGTATTTTTATTTTGTTGTTCAATAATATGCCATAATGATGAAAAAAGGTCAGGTTTCCTCCACTTGAATCCCATGGGAGCTTGAACCCTCCCGAAGTGGAGGGGTAACCTGATCTTTTTTCTTTAGAATCATGGGTGGACTAGTGCATAAATTGTTTATTAACAAAATATTAATTTTTTATTACTGTAAGTGCATTTTGGCCTGATTAAGCGGCTGCCCCAATTATCCGAAGTTTCACGTAAATAGTTAAAAATACAAGCCCCCCCCCACTTTACAATTGGTTCACTCTACAATCAAATCTGTCCTTGTCTGTTGTCCTCAATAGTAGTAGTAGTAGTGGCATGTAATGCAAGAAAGCATGTGTATGAGCTTATGCAGCATCAGCCAAAAAAAAAAAAAAAATCACATCATTCCCTCCAAATGCCTGTCCAGTTCCTCCTTAAATTTATTCGACCTATCAACTTCCACAACAACAGATGGAAGTTTGTTCCAGCAATTAACCACCCGCTGGCTAAAGGCAAATTTCCACACATCTATTCTACATCTGTCTTTTCTTAATTTGAATTTATGCCCCCTTAGGTTCGTAATCTGAACAAGTGGAAGGATCCCATCAGAATTCAGCGTGCTCAACCCATTCAATACAGGAGATGGGAGAATTCCCAGGTGCCGTCTGACACGAACATACCTTATAACATACCTTGTACAATCAAATCATGTTACGATGAACTCACAATAGTAAAGTACCATTCACTATATGATGTGTAGTAAGCGCCAGTCATTGTGATCACGTTTGTGAATTGAATTTTAATTCTATTAAACAGCGATTCTAATTAGCGAAAATAGGAGGAATATTATCCACAGGCTATAAAAGTAAAGTATATTAAGCACAAATTTGCCCTTTATTACCTTACCAATTAAAAAATTAAATGATACATGAAAATCAGAAGAATATATGTGATAATCGGAATAATTAATACGTACTGTAATATGTACATACTAACTAGTTGACATTTCTGTTCACTGACATTTGTGGGTGGGGGTTAAAATTTAAAACAGTAAAAAGGTAAGCAATCAATAACAAAGAACACAGCATACACAAATTGCAATTAACACAATATGCACAAGTGAGAACGGAGTAACAAGTTACGAAGCTTTAAAAATAGGAATGAAGAGAAGATCCTGAAAATTAATTTTTTTATATGATTGAAGACTTCATGGAAGTGTAAACACATTTCACCATAATAACCCATAGAATTCCAGCTGTCGGTATTATCGCAAATTCAATAAGATCGAGTTTACTGTCCGTTTATGATAGATAGATTTCACTAACAGAAAAACCCAATAAACAGGTGACTGCTAATTGTTTTTATTGTTTTATGGTTGTGACCTCCAGAAATCCGACCGAACCACGTGGTACGGTCAGAGACAATCGTATAGTAATCTCTAGTGCTGCAGTCTCCTACCCCGATTAAACCACACGTTGTCCCAATTAAATGAAGTAAACCCTGGCTATTTTCTCAATTGGGTTCTGTTTTTTAAGAATTGATCCAAATAAATGGCTGCCCCAATTAACCAGGGCCCAAATAACCAGAATCCACTGTATAGGGAAACCTTTTCTATTATTTCCTAACCTACCATTTAAGGTCAGATTATGAAATGAAACGAAAAATAAAGAAACCTTTTCCTTTTTTCATAACCAAACCTAAATCAATAATATAGTAAAAACACTCAAACTCCAAAAATATGCTTTTAATGAGAAAAAAACATGAAGAACATAAAAATGAATGGAACGGGACTTTTTTTTTTTTTTTTTTTTTTCAGAAAAAAAAAATTCATGAATACAAATCATATAGTTGGACCTCAATAGCTATTTGAAATTTGAGTAATAATATTCTGAAAAGTATCTTCATGATTTTTTCCCATAAATTTGATGCCACGCATATTCATGTAACCCATCGACATATCTTTACAGCTGCCATTTAGTCTTTTAGTCACACTTTTTAGTCTCTTCCACTGGGCTTCGATGTTATTTGTATGCGGATCTACAAAATGTTCTTTGTGTTTCACTGTTAAATGTTTGATTTTCTTTTTTTCTAAGGCTGTAATATGCCTATATTCACACCATTCATCTGTTATGATGGTAAATTGTGGCTAAATTGAGCCCCTTATTTCTCCCCTACCCACCAGTGGGCTTATCAATAACAGCCTCTCCTAGTATCGCTCATTAGAATTTAAACTTTATCCAGTCAGATTATACCTTCCAAGACAGATTATACTTCCAGTTAGATTATACCTTCCAGCCCAAATAAGAAATAAAATATTTTTCTTCACTAATTTTATAATAATGCGTAAAAGAGTTTATGCTTTCCGATTTTTTTATGAAGTTCATGAAGACGAATTTTGATTCTCTTTCAAATACTCCCCCTCGACGTGGGCACCTGTATGTGGTGAGGAGACCTCCCAGTGACGCTGCTGGACTTCCAGACTAGCAGCACTGGGATCCAACGCCCACAGCCCAAGTTCCAGGCTTACATCAATGGAATCCGGCGTGTTTGCCGTGCGCTGCGACCCATGGAAATTCGGAAAGGGGGATCCTGGTGGTTGAGGAGGCCCAGCTTCAATACACCACTTTGGCCCCTGCTTCGACAAGACGGGTGGTCTTGTCGAAGCAGACCTACTAGGATCAATCGGCTAGTAGGCTCGCCTGCGAGGGTCAACCGTGTCAATGCCACGCCCCTACCCTCATGGTCTGAGGGATAGGATTCAGGCTGGCAGTGGTGCGGGTATAGTGTCTGGGTAGCCCTGGCGTTCCACTCCCAAGCGCATTTATTGCATGCCGGGTAGTGGGCGTCCCTTTGGGCTCCGTGGTGGGTGGGGAGCCCGGAAACTGAACCAATTAAAATTTACATGAATCCTGATAAACTAACTTCTTCAGGAGCCCCAACCCGGTCCCTATCTGAAACCATTGACAAAGATGCAGATAGCATTATTGCTAAAAAGAGTCAGCGAACCGAATTACCATCAGGGCCAGTCCCAAGGTTCTTAATCATGCATTCTACCAATGAAACACCGATTGGTAAAATGTCGCCTTTTTTATTCAAAAAGGGTTAGATGGGTTAGCAGGTTCACCCAAATCAGTTAAGAGGCTTCGTTCTGGAGACCTTTTAATTGAAACTAAAAATGACAGGCAATCGGAACATCTACTCTGAACAACATCAATCAGAGGAGTACCCATAACAGTGACACCACACAGAACACTCAGTTCATCAAGAGGTGTCATTTCGGAGTGGGACCTTCTCAACGTAACCGAGGAGGAAATCTGCTCCGAATTAAAACCACAGGGAGTTATTGCCGTCAAGAGAATTACTGCGCAAAGGGATGGAAAAATTGTTAAAACCAGGAGCGTTATCCTGACTTTTAACTCTCCTAAACCTCCTGACGAGATTAAAGCTGGATACATAAATTGTTCAGTGCGTCCATACATTCCGAACCCTTTACGGTGTTTTAAATGCCAGAAGTATGGACATTCTCAAATGGCCTGCCATGGAGTCCTTGCATGCGCTCGATGCGGTGCAAAGGACCACGAAACAACAGCATGTTCAGCCGCAAAACCCACCTGTATTAACTGTGAAGGCGAACACCCGGCCTACTCACGAGCATGCCAGAGGTGGAAAGAAGAAAAAGAAATTCAACGGCTGAAGGCAGAGCTAAATATATCATACCAGGAGGCAAGGAAATCGGTGAAACCCCTGAATACCAACAAACCTACCTACGCCCAGAACGTAGCAGGGAGATGTTCCGTCGGAACTCAGACGGACATGACCATTCCTTAAAAGGAGTCTTTCACTCCCATCGTGCATTATCTCTTAAGTTCTCAAAAACCTGCACAGAAAAACCAAACAGCTGCCACTGCTATATCAGTACCTCCTAATGCTCCACAAGTAACCAAGGTAATTACGAAAGAAAAGAATAAAAAAGGGGAAGTCCCCCCCTAGTACCCAAGAAAACGTGGATATCGAGCAGAAGGAGGTACCCGAAGATTCAGTCTTGGAACTCTTTGCAGAGGAAGAAATGGACACGGGACAGCGTCCATTCTTCCCCAAAAAAGATAAACCCAAGACTGATAAAAGTAAGCCCTCAGCACCTCGGAAGCCGCCTGATGGACCCAACAAGCCAAAATAATGGCTAAATTCCTACAATGGAATTGTCGTGGATTCCGGCGAAATATTGATGACATCAAGGCCCTCCTGCAAAAGCACGAGCCAGTTTGCTTTTGCTTGCAGGAGACATATCTAAAGGCAAATGATGATCCCACCATGCACAACATCACATTTTTTCGAAAGGACAGAATTGCGGATGGCTCTGCTCATGGGGGAGTGGCTATCCTTGTAGGTAACCAGACCCCAGTGCAGCCCTTGCTAATTACAACTAGCATAGAAGCTGTTGCAATTCGCCTTACAGTGGGATTTTTATTAATGGTCTGCTCTATCTATTTGCCACCTGGGACTGACATCTCCCAGGAAGACCTTGATGATCTTCTAACGCAGTTGCTTCCCCCTTTCTTACTTCTCGGGGATTTTAACGGACATAACACCTTGTGGGGTAGTGCTAACATCAACGGAAGGGGACGAGTCATAGAGCGTATGCTCAATGACGATGACCTTTCCCTTCTAAATACTGGAACAAATACCTTCTTCCACATGCCTACTCGTACTTTTTCTGCCATTGATCTCTCTCTATCTGCTCCCCTTCTCTACTCCCTTCACTCACTTGGGAAGTGGAGGAGAATCCATACGGAAGTGATCACTTCCCTGTGATAATCTTGTTACACAGTGGGAGGCCATGTCTTCCTTTTAGGTTACCATGGTGGAAGTTTGATCAAGGTGACTGGAATGCCTTCCAACATCAGGCAAATTTTGACCTCAGTACAGTCAGTCAGCAGCCTATCAATGATGCAGTAAAGTACATCACAGAAATCATTGTCCAAGCAGCTGCGAATGCTGTCCCAAAAACATCTGCCCGGTTTCCACCATTTCCCAAACCTTGGTGGAATTCACAATGCACAACAGCAAAAAAGGCTCAAAACAAAGCGTGGGGGATATTTCGGCGATATCCTACCACGAACAACCTTATAGCCTTCAAACGTGCAAGAGCCAAAGCACACTACATCCGTCGTCAGAGTCAAAAGGAATTGTGGATCCGTTTTACATCATCTATTAACCAGTCTACCAACTCTAAGGTAGTCTGGGATAAAATCCGGAAAATGAAGGGAAAATATACATCCCACCCTTCTTCAATCCTAGATTATAATGGATGCACTATTGCAGATCCAACTGCAATAGCCAATGCTCTTGGGGAAACATTCTCTATCATCTCCGCAACATCCTCTTATTCCCCAGAGTTCTTGGTCCTGAAACATAAACTGGAAAAACAAGCACTTTAAGTCCAAGGGGCTCTATCCCTACAACGGGACATTCACTATAGAGGAACTGAAAAGAGCCCTCACTCTTTCCAAAGCAAGTGCTGTTGGACCAGATGGCATCCATTATGAAATGATTAAACATCTTTCACCAAAATCTATGGATTGTCTGCTCCTTCTGTATAACAGAATCTTTATTGAAGGGCAGTTTCCGGACTCCTGGCGAAAGGCAATCGTTCTTGCCTTTCCTAAGCCAGGAAAGGATCCAAAAGTCACCACCAATTATCGTCCTATTTCTCTGACTAGCTGTCTGTGCAAAATCCTGGAGAGAATGGTTAATTCTCGTTTAATATGGTATATCAAATCAAATGACCTTCTCTCCAACATCCAGTGCGGCTTCCGAAGGAACCGGTCCACTTTGGACCATCTTATTAGATTGGACGCATCCATCCAGGATGCTTTCCTAAAACGTGAACACTTGGTGTCGGTGTTCTTTGACATGGAGAAAGCATATGACACAACTTGGAGATTTGGCATCTTAAAAGATCTGCATAGCCTTGGTCTTAGGGGGCAACTCCCCATTTTTATTAAAAACTTTTTAGCCAATCGATCTTTCCAAGTTCGTGTGGGATCCTCACTCTCTCGTTCCTTCAGCCAAGAGGAGGGAGTACCACAAGGATCAGTATTAAGTGTCACGCTTTTTGCCATCAAAGGAAATTCCATCACAGAACAACTTCCTCCAACTGTAAACTGTGCCCTCTATGTTGATGACTTTAGCATATTTTGTCAGTCATGCAACATGAGAGTTATTGAAAGACAACTGCAGAAAGCCATTGATCGCCTTAATTCCTGGGCACTTGCCAATGGCGTTCTCGCCGGAGAAGACCGTTTGCGTACACTTTTGTCGCAAGCGTAATCTTCATCCTGAACCTGAATTAAGGCTCGGACAAAATATTATTCCAGTAGTGTCAGACAAAATTCTTGGGACTTGCGTTTGATAAAAAGTTGACCTTTCTCGAACATATTCGTCAACTTCGTACAAAATGCACGAGAGGACTAAATATTCTTCGCTCTCTCTCCTCCATGCGTTGGGGAGCAGATCGATGCACCCTACTACGGCTTTACCGTGCACTTGTACAATCCAAATTAGATTATGGGTCCCAGGTATTCTCCTCAGCCAGAGATAGTGTCCTCCGATGGTTGGACCCTGTCCACCATCAGGCTATCCGTATCGCTACTGGAGCATTTCGAACATTTCCTGTCCAGAACTTATACGGCGAAGTAAGTGAACCACCATTACCCCTTCAACGTAAGCAGCTGTCTTTAAACTATGCATTAAAGTTGAAATCCCTGCCAGACTATCCTACGTGGACACCCGTTTTCGAGCCACGTTGGGAAAACTTGTACAATACCCGTCAGACTGCCAATCGACCTTTTGGTATTCGTGTCCAAGAGCTACTCAGAGAGTTTAACATCACGGTAGACAAGGTTGCGAAAACACCAAAAGAAACTCTTCCACCCTGGCATGCTAATATCCCGTCCTGTGACTTTTCCCTTAAGAAATGGGTAAAGTCTGGGACCTCATCATCTGTTTACCAGCAACTCTATGCTGCCCACCGATCCGATTACGCTGATTTTTTGCCTGTGATTACCGATGGCTCGAAATCAGAGTTGTCTGTAGGATCTGCTGCTATCTTTCCAGATAATACTATCTCTGGGAAGATTCCCCACGAATGCAGCATATACACAGCTGAGTTGTATGCTATTGAGCTAGCCTTGGACCACATTAAAACCCGTAAGCACCAAAGATGTATGGTATACACTGACTCTTCAAGTACACTGCAGGCTTTATCGGGGATGAGGTATAATCCTCATCTGATTGTGACACGGATTCAGCAGACGTTACATTCCCTGTTTGAGTGTTCATTCGATCCGTTTCTGCTGGATTCCGAGCCACATTGGGATCAGGGGAAATGATCTGGCAGATGCTGCGGCCAGATCACCAGAACCACACAACACTTATTGCCTGTTAGTCCCCTATACAGACTACAGGCAGCTAATACAAACTAAATTACATTCCCAATGGCAACAATCTTGGCATGAGCAAGTCACAAACAAGCTCTATCAGATAAAGCCTGTAATCCAACACTGGCAGTCTAGTCTGCGCAGGAACCGCAAAGAGGAAGTTGTTTTAGCTCATCTCCGCATAGGACACAGTCATCTTACACATGCTTTTCTGCTGAGGGTAGATGACTGTCCTATGTGCGAGAACTGCGGCACCATTTTAACTATTCATCACATTTTAACCGTGTGTCCACGTTTTAGACAAGAATGTGATTTATATTTTACCGTTTTTAGTCATCCGGCTGAGCCTTATACACTCAGTCAGATTTTATCTGACAATAACAATGTGTCTGCTGTTTTTAGCTTTTTAAAATCAATAAACGTTTTTGCTCATATATAAAATTTACATTTTATTGTGATTTTCTATTTATTTATCTTTTATACATTTGTTATATATTTTGACATAGTGACCTAAGTAATTGGGTCACTGAAAGTTTAAAATTTTTTATATATGACTTGGTCTTGGTGCATTATAGCCTCAGTAGCTACTGCGCCAATAAAATCAAAACCAACCAACCAACCAATCTTTCAAATACTCTAAATACCCGTTTCTTCTTAGCAGTTAAATTTCGTCCTCTCTGATGTTTTGGTTTTACCAATACAGTTTCGGCTGCTTCTACAGTTTTCCCCGACCCACCCAACTTAATGGGTTTTTCAACTGCAATTTGCAAATATCTCTTAGTTTCTTATAAAACTTAATTGCTGTTTACTTTTGAAATCTCCAGATGGAATGCTGTCATAGTTACTGGCATGCGCATTGACCAAAAGTATATAATATACATTATCTTTTTTAATGGAAGTTTTGTATTTTCCATAAAACTGTTTTAATAAAGAAACTTGTGCAGAACAATTTTTACAATACCAGAACTTTCCACATGACTCTGTTCATGATTCAATTAACTTAAAATAAACGGTGTTAAACTTATTCATTTAGTTTTCATCAAAAAATCAAGCAACGTTTTATTTTCCTTGCAAATTTCTTCCATCTTTAAAAGATTCATCACTACTATTACTTGGTCATTATAAAACTAATTATGCACCGTTCTTTACTCATAAATACACATCATAATGCCAACCAGTGAGCTACACAGTAGCTTGCCGTCCGTCACGCCCACCACCAGTCATTTCATCATTTTCCACACCTACCTGTCAATCAATATACAAAGTATCGTTCTTGACTTCTTCTCCAGACCATAACACCTACCGTCTGTTTACCGAGCGAGCAGTGCTAGAGTGCGGTTTCAGGAAACTAATTTTCTGTGCAAGTTAGCCGACATTCCAGTGGTACTTGTGTGGCTTTCTTTACCTTAGCCACCTTTTTTGTCATAGTTGCCCACTTTATTTCTAGCATTTTTTACGTGGTCGTTAATTTTGCCCTTTTCTTTCACAATTGAATAACAGGCAATCAGCTTATGTTTACTGGTTGTTTGATTGAGGCCAAAGATTTTCCACTTTCAGCACAACTAATTATTTCAACTAATCATCTGTATTACATTTATGAGACCTATATTCCTTATCCTTAATTTTTTCCATTCCTTTTTATAAAATAATAATGACAAGATGCACTAAAATTGTTAAATAATTGCACAATAATTATTTGACAGTTGTGAAATTTGAATTTCACTGCATACAGGCTCCAGGACATGCAGTGACTCACAAAGTTCATGCATTGATTCACCAATGTCTAAAACACCAAGGACTCTGTTTGAAACTTAGTTTAAGGATCAATTTATAATGTTCAAAATAAAGGAGATCATGGGGAATATGTTGTGCCATTAGAAGTAAACTAGCTTCTACCATAGCTTTGGCTTTTATTTTACATTTAAGAAAATAAACAACCATCAAGATACATATAGTTAGAAGCTGAAATAGCTAATGAGCGGTATTAGCAGAAGAATGAAGTCAATGATTAATATTACAAAAACCCAAGAGGGTGAATCCAAGTGAGCTGCAACTAAACAATAATTATAAATTTATTCTGGAAGTAAGAAAAGTGTAGCAGTAACTTTTTAGATCCATTTTGGAAGCAGCTAGGAAACATTGTCTAGTAGAGTTATGTGGGCAGAATTTTTGATGGAAAGTTCGTTAATGAAACTTATCAATGGATACAGCCCAGTTGAAAGCTCAAAAAAAGAAAAAGAAAAAATGAAGAATTCTTTATATTATTATGGGTAGTAGCAAATGATGCAAGGAAGCAAGCTTATAAAGCATCAACCAAAAAAATAATAATAATAATAATTCCCACATAACCTGTCCATCCCCTCCAATAATTTGTCTAGTTCTTCCTTTAATTTATTCAAACTACCCACTTCCACAAAAACAGATGGAAGTTTGTTCCAACAATCAACCATTCTTCCTCAGTTTGAAATTATGTCCCCTCATATGTGTATTGTGAACAAGAAGAAGAAGAATGCTATCAACATTTACTTACTCAATCTATTCAAAGCATTAAACACATCATTCAGATCTCCTTGCAAGTGCCTAGTCTTCAGATGCAGAACAAAAGCCTTTCTTGATAGGACCACCCTTTTGTTCTCTTTGCTAATCTTGTTGCTCTTCTCTGCACCCATTCTAGCAAATCTGCATCATCCTAAAATGACACCTCAAGACCTGCATGCATACTCAAGATGCAGCCTAACCATTGCCTTGTACAATGGGATAAGCACCCTCTTATCCCTGCTAGCAAAGTTCTTGTATATCATTAACAAAACACCATGAGTTGTCCTGACAGCCTGTCTGCACTGCTTAGAGAATTTTATATCTGACTGCACAGTTATCCACAGCTCTTTTTAATTTTCCATTATGCTGGGTGTAGTACACACAGCTGGTACGTTAATGAGGAATTATTGCTACCCATATGCAGTATACCTTGCATTTGTCAGTGTTAAACTTCAACTACCATTTCTCAGCCCATCTGCCTAATTTTCCTAGACCTTTTTGCAGTGCTTACCGTGATTATTGTCATTAACCACCTACCAGCCTTTGTATCATCTACAAACTTTGACATTAAGCTTGTTATACCTTTATCAATATCATTAACAAATATAGAAAGCAACAGTGGGCCCAGCATTGAACCCTAGGGTACTCCATGAAGAGCAGTGTCCATTATTAACCATTCTCTGTCTTTTCCCACTCAACCATCTCTTTATCCATAGCAGTAACTTGCCCTTAATGTCATACTGCTCCAATTTATACAGTATACTTTTATATGCAATAGTATCAAAAGCTTTCCTGAAATTCAAGTATATGATGTCAAAATTAATTTTTGCATCCGGTTTTTTTTTTTTATTACCACATTATAATAATCAGATTGATCAGACTTGATCACCCCTTAACAAATTCATGCTGTGACTACGATATAATTGCATTCCTGTCTAGATGGTCCTGCATTACTTCTTTAGCCAGTGACTCCATTATTTTCACTAGAACAAAAGTTAAACCGACAGGTCTTGAATTACTCATTTCAATTTTAGATCCCTCCCCCCTTTGTGTATCCCACAGGGACCTCCCATGAATCCAAAGATAATCTCATAATTATAGGTAAGGGTTTACTAACCTTCTTTGCTGTTTCCCTTAATATAATTGGATAGATCCTATCCATCCCAGGTGCCATTTTTATGTTTAGCTTCAACAATTTCTCTACCATTTACTACTAAATGACTTTGTGATAGCTGAAAGAAAAGTGTTCTTTCAGCTATCACAAAGTCATTTAGCTCCCTGTTAGAATTTGATAATCTTCTGACAACCCCTCTTCCCTTAAAAATTTTTAATGTGTGAATGTTGATGTAAAATTCTTACTGAGTTTGTTAAACTGAGCAGGATCATCAACAGTTAAACCACTGACATCAAATGGACCAATGTGATTCAACCCCTGTCTTTTCCTGTTAATACAAGGTCTGTCTAAAAAGAAATTAAAAATATATTTTTTAAATCATTTATTATTTTAAATACAACAATTTCAATGTTTATCCCCTTCAAAGTACTCTCCAGCCATACTATGCAAAGCTCCATTTGTGATTTCCGAGATCTAAAACAGCAGAGGAAGGCATCAGAAGATGCTGCCTTTCATTGCTACATTGTGTTCTTCTGAATGTCTGCTAAGGCCTCAAATAGTTTTCCTTTTGAGGTGGATTTTAATTTTTGGGAACAGAAAAAAGTCACACAGCACCAGATCTGGCGAATAAGGCAGATGCTCCAACATTGTGATCTTGTTTTGCATTAAAAACTCTCACTGCGACCAAGTAATGATATGGCACATTGTCACAATGAAAAACCATCTGTCACAATTGTTCTTACTGTTTCTTTGTCAATGTGTAACTATTCTGCAATTAGTCAAATACTCATCCAATATCCTCGTTGCACAATCTCGACTTTTTTTTCAACATTCTTGTCTGTCGTTGAAGTTGGCAGTCTTCTTTGTTTTTTGTTGTCATTTGTATAAGGAAAGAAGTTGTTGCTGCTTTTCTTTGCCAGAGACTTCTCATAATGTTCTTTAGCTCACTTAATCTCCTTTGTGACTAACTTGATTACATATTTAATATCTTAGAAGTACAAAAGAAACTAATGACAATGCAAGAATAGTATTAGTTGGAAATTTACATATTGGGTTGGTTGGAAATTTAAATTTATAAACCACCAAAAAGAATTAAAAACTAAGATGACCATTCTACTAGTCACCTCTGTGAAAGCAAAATCCCTTCCCCTTATCCCTGACAGTAGTTACATCCTTAAACAAATCCCACATTAATACATATGATCACTGTCACCTAGTGTTTCCTTTATATAAAAATTCTTAAATGTACAGAGTCACTGCTGACAATGAGATCAAGAGTATTGCCCTCTCATTGTCTCTCTAATATTCTGGTAAAAAAAACAATCATCCAGTAAAACGAAAAATATTCTATTACTCTGTGAATGATTAATCTGAAAGTTCCTGTCAATATCTGGAAAGTTACAATCCCCCTCCCCCAACATCTCCCATGATAAAACATTCTAATTTACTGGCCTACGCTATTTGTTGCTGATGAAGTTTAGCTGGGGTGTTGTAAAAATTGTATATCATTATTATATATACGCCGATGAGCCAAAACATAATGACCACCTACCTAATATGATGTTGGTCCTCCACAGGCATCCAAAACAGCTCGTACCCGGCGAGGCATGGATGCTACAAGATTTCTAAATATGTCTTGTGGTATCTGGTACCAATGCATAACCAGCAGATCCTTTAACTCCTGTAAGGTCTGTGGTTGAGATGCAGCAGATCGGAGTTGCTGTTCCAACACAAACCACAAATGCTCAATGGGATTGATGTTTGGGGAATTTGGAGTCCAGGGCAATACCTGCAAATCTTCTCATATTCCGCAAATCAGTCTCGAACAATCCGGGCGGTGTGGCATGGCGCATTATCCTGCTGAAAAACAGCACCACCAGATGGGAAGACCATTGCCATGAAAGGGTGTACCTGGTCAGCAATGATGTTTAGGTAGGTAGTAGACGTCAGAGTGCCTGTCATATGGATGACTGGACCCAGGGTATCCCAGCAGAACATCGCCCAAAGCACAACACCGCCGCCACTGGCTTGTTTTTGTCCCATGGCACATTCATGTGCCATCACTTCCCCAGGTAAATGACGCACACATACCCGGCCGTCCACATGGTACAACAGGAAACGTGATTCATCGAACCAGACTACCTTCTTCCAATCACTCGAGGTCCAGTTTCGATGCTCATGTGCCCATTGTAGGCATTGTCGCCGGTGAACCGTGGTTAGCACGGGCACTCAGAGCGGTGTGCATCTATGCAGCCCCATTTTCAGCAGGGTTGGATGTACTGTGTGTTGTGACACATTACTCCCATCACCAGCATTCCAATTACTGTTGAGTTGCGCCACATTCTCCCTTCTGTTGCCATGTACCATCCAGGAGAGCCTTAACTCACCTCAAGCATTGATGAGCTGTGGTCATCCAACACCTTGCCGGTGGCTTGTGGGTTCCCCCTCCTCGGACCATTTTCAGTAGGTACTAACCATGGCTGCCCGTGAGCACCCCACCAGCCATGCCATTTCAGATATGCTCTGACCCAGTTGTCTGGCCATTGCAATTTGCCTTTTGTCAAAACTCGCTTAAGTTCACTGCCTTTCCCATCTGAAGAACAAGGGTAACGCCAATTAATGGAGCTCTGTATCAGGTGTTTTTTATATCGTGTCCCGACCCGCCGCGTATGCGCCATAGTTCACCTGCAGTTGCTTCGATTTGCATAACGACTCACTGGTCATAATGTTTTGGCTCATTGGTGTAGATGTTTCTGTGCTATTAAATAATAGCCTGCAAGATCTTCAAGAATCTCTGAATGAAATTAGTAAATATTGTGAAGCATTGGCATGGAAATTAATTGCACAAAAACAAAAGTTATGAAAACGATGAGTAAATGTTAAATTTTAGATTAATAACCATTAGTTGGAACAAATAAGTTTATGTATTGAGGAACAGTCTTTAAAGATGGAAATTTAGACGTAGAAGCAAACAATAGAATAGATAAAGGAAAAAGTATAAGAAGCTAGTTAAACAAAGTTATTTGGAGAAAAAATTAAAATTAGCCAAAACAAAAAATAAGATAATTATAATAGTTTCCAAACCATTTTTATCTATTGACCTAAGAGTTGAGAATGAGAAATACCTATATGCTTAAAATCTTTAAGCTTAAATTGAAGAATCTTTTCTTAAGTTAGAATAACATGAATTAATAACAATACATTTACAATTTATTAATATACATTTTTTACATAAATATACATTGTTGCTTACCATATAAAACCTAAGAATTTGTCTGTAATCTTCATTAAGCAAAAATAATTCATGGAATTCATCAGGAGTTATGATTTCAGATGTACTTTTTAAATTGTCAATATCTAATAGTTAATTTGCTTCCTTAACGAGTTGTTACAGCAAAACCAATTAGCAGTATAATACTAAATAGACAAAGGATGGCTTGGATAATCAAAGCCTCCCATGTACATATATAGTAAGAGCAATTCCACATTATCTATGCCTCTAGATTTGATTTTGTGACGTGCTACATATGGATTTACCGTAAAAAATATCTTACCTCTCTCTCTTTACAGTTCACTGTTCAGTATAATAAAATGTCACAATTTATTATGCTGCATTTAAAAGAAAGAAAGAAAGACCAGAAATAATTGGATTAAAAAGTACAGTGGTTCTTAATGCAGATTTTACTGTAATTCGACATTACACAAGGTATGAAAGATGATGCTAAAAACAGGGAATCATCCTATACAGTGAATATATAACTAAGCATGAATTTTTGAGGCAAAAAAGTAGAGGTTGACTTGTATGCCAAATCAACTTATATGCGGTAAGGGAATATAACAAAAATTTGAGTTTTAAGATAAACAAATAGAACTAATAGACACAATGGCAAGCTCATAATGCATGCAAAGAAATAATAAATAAAATCTCTTGGGGTAATCAATATCCAGTCTAAGGTACATGAAACAAACATAAGGTGGTATGGACATGTAGATAGGGAGGGGCGCCTCCATAGCCAGGTGGGCAGGAGCAGCAGTGCATAGCACACACTTCTTGATCAGACCGCGGTTCGAGCCCGCGATAACCAAATACAGAGGATGCGGAAAGGTCAGGGAATGACCACCGCATATCCCAGGAGCAATATGGCCTTAGTTGCTAATGCTCCTAAAAACCAAATAACAACAACATGTAGATAGGATGGAGGGAGATTAACCAAACAGATTTTTAAAGCAGAAACAAATAGTAATAGGCCCAGAGGCAGACAAAGAAGAAAGTCAATCAATGGTGTCAAGCAAGCATTTGAAGAAAGAGAGATTACTTGGGCTAGATTAAAATTCTAAAAGGAAATAGTACAGCATAAAATAAAATAATGAATGGAAGGCTGATAGCCCAGAATTGATTTGCTCTACCACAATGACCTGTACACCCACTGGGTATAACAGAGCTAAATGATGATGAAAAATGATCCATTACTGTGCTGTATTTAGCGGGGGTTTTTTAATCATATCAGTGAAAGGTTTGATGAAAAAGTTTGTGAATGTTGCAAAAAAATTATTTTATTCAATGATAAATGTGCTTACATTGTTAATATTCTTCAGTGTAATCACTTGTTCCATCATGCCTGTCACTATCATAACATTTGTGGAAGTCTTCTTTTGTGAACACTCTGACAATCTATTGTATTTGATTGGACTGCTTGAATTGACTCAAATCATTTTCCTTTCATGTCCTGTTTTAATTTTTGTGTAATGTGTAAATTTTTTGTTTAAATGTGCAATCTGCATTGCACACTTTTTAATGTGTAATTAACTAATGCCATTACATGTTATTTATTACAATCTGTTTAAATATTTTCAGGCTGTCAACTATTTGAAAACTACATATGAAATTCCTATACAACAAGTCAACTTGAAAAGGCTGAAATATTCATTTAATATATGGGCCTACAGAATGACTGCAGCTGATTCTCCCACTTTCTGTGAGGAGCTTGGTGGGAGAAAGGAGGAGGTGAATGTCTTCAAGGAGCTAGTTAAATGGTTGTTTGGGTGGTCTGAGCACACACTCCCTGCTCTAGGTCTAGGGCTGTTAGAAAAATTACACAAAAAACATGAAAAAATTGGTCATTTTATTAAAATCGGTACAGATCTTAAAAATGAATTACAAGACTTGTTGAAAGACAATGGGGTGTTTATTTATCCTACCCATCCAGAACCAGCACCATGTCATAATTTTCCACTTCTTAAGCCTTTTAATATTGCATATACGGCTGTGTTTAATGCTTTAGGCCTTCCAACAACCCACTGCCCAATGGGTCTTAGCAGAGAGGGCCTTCCTGTTGGTCTTCAAGTTGTGGGGTCATTAAACAATGATCATATAACCATAGCAGTGGCAATGGAACTAGAAAAAGCCTTTGGTGGATGGGTAAGTCCTAGCAGTATACAAGAAGAATCATGCATGGAAAAATAGCTGTATAATAAACTCATGAATAATCAGTATAATTTGTCTATGCACTCAGCTTCAAGCAAGACAATTTTTCTAAGTATTTTGATGTTTAGAGTGGATTTTGTATATATTGTTTTTCATAAGAAGTTTCATGTTACTATGTCTATTAAGAATTGGTTATTGATAAATCATTTTAGATTTTTGTTATATTTTACTACATTTGTTGCTAATAGTAAAGTGAAGAAAGTAATTTTATTATTTCTTGTTATCTTTATGGATTTATTTTTCCAAATTGGACTGATAAATATTTGTAAATGTTGAATACACTAATTGCATTTGTTTCAGAATTGTAAACTCGTTGAAATTTTGTAATTCTAATTTTTAGATTGTTATCTAAAAATTCAATCTTTATGCTAAACTACCTTATTTAGTGAAGCTTAATTGCTATATAATGAGTTTGAATATCCTCCAATGCTATGCAAATGATGCTATTAAGGGGGGGGGGGTTGAAAAGTTTTTAGCCCAATATAGATTGCAAAGGTTTTGTGAAAGACAATATTGCCAATCTGTGCTGTGACTCTTCTTGTGTGTTCACAGAAATTTTCAGGTTTGTAACTATATTCTTCTCCTTTACAGAGGGCATTGAAGTGTGGAAGGTGAATGAAGATGGTGACTGTTGAGAGAATCCAGCATCATACAGCAAACATTAGGGGAATATTGTCCTTCGTATGCCACACTCAAAAACTAGGTTACAGTATTTAAGCATGGACATAACTGTGTTGAAGATGCACCCTGCAGTGGGAAGCCTGTTACTATGTCCACACCTGCAAATGTGGATGCCATTCATGACCTGATCATACAAGACTGCAGAATAACATTGAAGCACACTGAAATAACATTCAACATCTCCCATAAACAAGCTCATGATATTGTGGTGAATATTTTAGGAATGAAAAGGGTTTCTTTGAGGTGAGTCACTAAAGCACTGAATGCAGATCAGAAGCAGGAAAGAGTGAGGTGTTGACATGAGAAAGTGCAGCATTTTGAAACTAATGAAGATAAAGCTCAGTTTTGGGGATGATCTGTCACTATGGACAAAACATGGTGGCACCTGTCTACAACTCTGAAATAA
This sequence comes from Mastigoproctus giganteus, assembly GCF_048544385.1. NCBI lineage: Eukaryota > Metazoa > Arthropoda > Arachnida > Uropygi > Thelyphonidae > Mastigoproctus > Mastigoproctus giganteus. Next base: position 15,228,670 of record NC_143582.1, read on the forward strand.
AAGAACAATCGAAACAGTGGAAGGCATCCCCCTTTTCTCCCCTCCTAAAAAGTTTCAAGTGTTTCCCCTTTTCTCCCCTCCTAAAAAGTTTCCAAGTTTCAAGTTTCAAGTCAGCTGGGAAAGGCAGAAGGAATGATCATGGTTGATTTTCTGAAACTAGTTGCTATTGTCAATGCCGAATATTATTCTAACCTACTGAGACATTTCTGCAGGGAATTAAAGCTCCAGAGGCGTGGAAAATTGGCCAAAAGTATCTTGCATTAAGACAATGTACTGGTGCTTTTGTGACTCGCAACACTATGTGACTGTGGGTTCGAGCTATTACAGAATCTGCAGTACTCACCAGATTTGGATCCATTGGACTTTTCTATTTCAAAATCTCAAAAAAAAAAGGACTTGAAAGGACAGAAATTTGACAGTGACAATGCTGCAATGGATGCAGTTAACAACTGGTTTGAGTCGAAATTTTCCAAATTTTATTTGAGTGGATCACAAAAGCTAGTGGACTGTGCCAGAAAGTGTGTTGACTGAAGGGGGACTATATTGAAAAATAAATGGGTTTCACAACTTTACAACATTCCTCTCAACTTCCCATTGTAAAAGTTAAATTTTATTTAAATTCATTTTGTATTACCAATATTTATTTTAAATGCCATGTTTTAACACTGGAATGGTGTCCCTACATACTTGTAAATAACTTGGGCATTATGCTAAAAAAAGAAAAAAAGGAATTTATCACTTTTAATACCTGAATAGATATTTTCAGCACTAAACATGATGGATGTCTCACAGATCTTTCTTATCCTTGTCATCAGAATTATTAATTTTTTAAATACAAATATTACAGAGTAACACAGCATAGATTAACATTAAAGAATCACTGCTAGTTTTTGAATTGAAGAGTGTGCAGTCTGGAAAGGAACAGATGAGAATTGAGCTAGAGAGATAATAAGGTGGTGCAGAAAGCGTATAATATTTTTACTTTGCTTTTTCCTGCACTTGATTCTCTTATTACGATAAGGAACTTATCTCTTTCTAGGAAATGAAGTCTGTGTGGAGTTGTTTATCTTTACACAAATGCTGTCAACTGGATTTGACTGTAATGGTGAATTAGGTTTTGTTATAGTAACAGATCTAATTCATGAGATTTTATACATGATTATGCGTGATATTATGCTGACCACTGCAATGCTCAGTTTAGGAATGATTGCATCTTTGAAGATATTAAGCCAAGATGGGTTCACCACTGTTTCCCTGCATTTTGTTGAACAATTTTTAATCTATTACTTCAATGAAAAAAGCTTTAATACTTTCACTGACAAGGTTGCTGTTTGTTGGCCTCTGGTTTAATCCTCCCATGGATGTATTCTATACTTTTTTTTTTTTTTTTTTTGTGGTACAGAAGCTTATAGGTCTGTAATTAATCACTTCATCCTTTGACCCCTCCCTTTTGTGAACAGGAAAGATATTTGTGCTTTTCTAATCTGTAGGAATATCTGAATGCAAGGATGCTCTCACAATTATGGCTAAAGGTTTGCTTACCTCTTTTTCTGCTTCTTTTATTTATAATTGGAAATCTTCCATTAGCTCCAGGTGCCTTACTTTTCGCTTAAGCAGCTTCCCTTCAACTATCATAACTTCATTTAACTCACAATTAGAATTAAGTATACTTCTGGTATTCCCATCTCTAAAAACTTCATGTAGTTGCAGGTGCAAAATATTTATTCAGTTTGTCATCAATGTCTACAGGATCATCAGTATGTAACACATTAATTCTTGAAAATTTTTGTGAATAACTATAATATTCAGAAATTCAAATCTAATGTTAATGTGTTTACTCCCTGTCCATATGTGTTACTAATGTTTATTAACCTTCTCTGATTGGGAATACCTGAAAGGATTAAAAAAAACAAACAAAATAAAGAAATGTGAATACTGCATTTTATTTAAAAATAAAACTGCTATATATAAAACGGATATATGCTGTGTAACTGCATATATCCCAGAATCTTCATAATATACACCATCTTTTCTCAATCTGGGTTTTTTTTTTTGTTTTTTTTTAGGTTTTTGTATAATACTGCTTGTGTGTGTGTGCCTGCATGTGCCCACATACACACACACACACACAGATAAAGATAATACATCTTGAAATACTAGTTAATTCAGTGCCATTCTCTGGTAATATCTGGGTGTGTCCCCCCGCCTCTTGGCTATTATAAATGCTTCATAATTCACTTTGATTTTCTATATCATTTACCATTTATTTGGTTTTCTGGTGTAACCTTTGCCCTTAAAGAGCAGATATCAATTTTGGTTAAGTTAGAAAAGCATTAATTTATTTGTTAATGCAGTTTAAATTAAGAATCAAAATTTTGACTATTAGCGTTACATCCAATTTTGGAAATATTTCTAATGTGCATTACTACAATCATTAAAATAATTATCAAAAAAATAATCATTTGGAATGATAAATTCTTCATGATATACACCATCTTTTCTCAACTGCTAATATACATATCCTTAAGAGTACACAAGATAAATCTGAAGAGTACATTGACACAACTGAAATTTTGAGAAAACTGAATTTTTGTTTTTAGTTTTATAGTACCTTGTTATTTCCATATTTTTAAAATACTCAAATAAGATTCACAAGAAGTGGAGGAAACTAATGAAAAATTTCCTTACACTTGTGATAAATATCCTTCCATAAAAAGATGTGCAATCGTAAAGAATTGTATGTATCAAAATTGTAGGTACTGGGGTACTAGTCCTCAATGACAGTATAGTGGATTAAAAATCCCTTTGGTCTTGACAAGACCAAAGGGATTTTTAATGCACCTAAAACACCAAAAATAAGGTGATATAAAACAAATAATTATTTATTTGTTTTATATCACCTTATTTCATAAGATTTGAAATAATCAGTTATGAATGGTTTTTTTTTCTTCGATTGCAATAATTTAAAATTTGACATTAATAATTTAACATATATGTCATTTGAATATTGGGAATTTCCTAGACTTAAGTTAGTTGTATATTATTCAGATATTTGAAAAGTGAATATGCTGAACAAGTTAAATTCATTTTTGTTTTGAACTAAACATGGCAATCAATTATTGATCTAGGCACTTTATAAAAGTGCTGCTTTGTGTGGTTCAAAATAAGTTATATTCAGAATTGTGTTTGATGCAAACTGCATTAAATACGAAACAGTTTTATGGCCTGTTCAAGTACAAGGTGTTTGCACAACATCCTACTGTGCAGCCATTTCTTCCATAAACTGTTGTTTATTTTTTGTAGTTATTGATATTGGCATTACTTGTTAAGTGAAAAATGGCCAATTCATGCAGGATTAATAAAATGTTCTTGTTTTTACTCTGGCATGACCACCATGTCAGTGGAGTTTACACCCCCCCTCAGTTTCTGCTTTGTCCAGACACTTGACTACCCCAAGTTTCATCTATAAGTGATTCATGTTTTACCACTTACAAGGTGCCAAAGTGATGCACCCTAATTATAGTCACCATGTGGTGAAACCCATGTTTAGTCTCTAGAGCAAAGTTTCCGGCATCCCCCTTCCCCCATACTTCTTCAACCCATGCACGGTACTAAGTACTATAGGTTTTGATACCTTTCGTGTTTGGGGTTTTCATAAAAAAAAAAAAAAAGAGGATGGTGACACATTTGACCATGTGGTAGCTTGTACTGAGTGTTCAAATCTGTTCAGTGTTGTAAAAAGACAACTTGTTACTAACCAAATATCATGTATGACTGCCATATTAGTGAAGTTTTTAACACCCCTATTGTCACTTGGTGGTTCCAAAGTATAGAACAGAATTAAAATTTCTGTGTAATAATACACAGAAATATTTTTGACAATAACACAGGTTATTGATCTCACAGAACTTTCATTTGTCTCTAAAATTTTTTCTATCTTTAATTTACTAACTAGCTGTCAAGCCCCCTTGACTTTGAAAGAATGTATTTCAACACATTTCTCACTATATTACAAAACAAAAAAATTGTTTTTTTTGTAGGATAATGCAATTACCCTTTTCTGTTCAGTTTTTAAACTTCATTAAAATGCATAATGTGTGTTATAATAAATGGTGCTTGTTATGGATATATTAATTAATTATTAAATATATTGTATTGTATATATTTAATATTGAATATAAATATTATATTGTATATCTTTAATATTGAATATGATTGTTTTATTTCCATATACAGTAGAGCCCAGGTAAGAAGTTTTTCAAGGGACTGGAGGTTTAGAACTTCTTATGCGGGAAAACTTCTTAGAAGGGAAAATGACCTAAGGGTATGAAATATTAGTTACACAAATAAAATGAAAAGATAAACATAAGTTAAAGATGATTTTTAAGTACTATTTCAGAATTTATAAATATTTTCCATTGCCTATGGGAAACATTTTTAAACTAAGAATTTCTAATTGCCTAACATTCTGTTCATTAAACTCATTACCAAGTTTGAAGAAGGAGCTCCTTTGGAGTTTCAACATACCTTAAAAGGTCACAATTACAATAAGACAGAGCAATAATCTACTAAGTAATTCAGAACTGTTCACAACCATCAGAATTTAACGCTGTCTACATATCCAATTATGGATATTAATGAAAACAGTTGCAATATTTCACTTCCATTATATCAAAATGTTTCTACTAAAAATGTTTTAGTGCTGAAAGCCTCAGACTACGGAAAATTCACTAATTGAACAAGTTAGTGCAAAGCATCAGTTTCATTCGTAATAAACCACCGAAGTAGGTGAAATGGCATAATTTTTGTTATATCTCATATTGTGAGTGCCTTCACGAGTTGCCCTGATATCGAACTACCTCTAATAAGCAACGCTTCAACAGTGGATTCTCGAATAGGTAATATTTCGCCAATGAATTCTCGGTGGATAGCATCACCCCATGACCCCTCCACTGAGAATAAGTAATATTTGTCTTCTCCATTGGCGAAGTGTTGCTTATTGGAGGTAGTGCAATATCAGGGCAACTCATGAAGAAATTCACAATACAAGATACGTGTATGTATATCAGAAATGATGCCATTTCACCTACTTCGGTGGTTTACTACGAACTAAAATGATGCTTGACATTAACTTGTTTGATTACCAAATGTTTATATTGTTTAATATTTTTTAATAATAAAAATAAATAATTTCTATATTTAAAAAACGTATTAAGTGGGAAAACATCATTATAATAATACTGTGTATTCTTTATCACGAACTTTTATGCGGGAAAACTTTTTACCCAGGAAACTTCTTATGCAGGAAAATAATACGTTACAACATACTGAGGTGAAATTGGGACTAAAGAAACCAAACCTAGTACAGGGCAAAACTTCTTATGTGGAAATTTCTTATCTGGGTTCTACTGGATATATAAAACTACATTCTTATATCTGCATTTGAAACCCCCTCATGGTGGCAACCCTGCCAGTAAGTGTCATAGTTTTGCCACTATTAAACCTACATCTCGATTTTTAAGTTAATAAAGAATTATATTTAGCATTTTTTGCACAATTAAAAACCCACAACTAAGTGTAGTCAGTGTAACTAAATAAAGAGAAAACAGAGGAAAGGAATTTCAGTTTATATTGGATAATAAATGCTAATTGTCATATTGAACATGAGGCCAAAGAAGTAAACTAGTCATAAGTGACAGAAAAAAAATAATAAATTTTGCACAGATTTTATTTTTAAAAAGTGAAATAAAAATGTGATAACCTTCATACTTTGATTTATTTGTTAATTAATTATTAAATTATTTTCCTTTCACTCATTGGTATCTTTTGTCTGGTAACAAACTGTATAATCCCGTGTGAATTCAGTGAAGAAATTCTTGCTGAATATGTTTTACTATTAATGTTTTATATTGCTTGCACTTTGTAAGTATTTTGTATAATGCCGAATACAAAGCTTTATAATAAAGATGCATTCTAAGAAATCGTGCTCTAATTTCACCCTGGTATGTTTTTCATTTTCCATTATCACATTACAGCACAAGTCTGTTTGTTATTTGGTTTTTAGGAGCATTAACAACTAAGGCCATATTGCTCCGGGGATATGCGGTGGTCATTCCCTGACCTTTCTGCATCCTCCATATTTGGTGGTCACGGGCTCAAACTCCAGTCTAATCAAGAAGCGTGTGCTATGCACTGCTGCTCCTACCCACCTGGCTACGGAGGCGCCGCACAAGTCAGTAGCATTTCTTTCAGTACAAATTTTAAGTAACCTTTTAAGTTTTAAGTAACCTAAAAATTGCAAATAAATAAATTCTTAAAAATATCGTGGCGTAGTTGAGCTAGAGCATTGATGAGAAACTTTTTTAAGCAACCAGTGTGTACTTTCCCTTGTTTTATATAGTATGAATCAGAGCTGTAATACTCAGTATGTTCTACATTGATATTAATATTTATAAAATAATAAGAGGAGTTTATCTCAATATAGTATGTAGAACACTTCTGTATGATACTCTCCAGAAATTAAAACGTTTTTTAATTTCTGGAGAGTATCATATGGAAGTGTTCTACGTAATATATTGAGATAAACTCCTCTTATTATTTTACAAAAATTTCCCTTTTTTTGTAAGGTAGATAAACTCCATTATTGCATTTTCCTGCTGAGGTTAAGGTAAACAGCAAGTCCAGATACAATTACAGATGCTGACATTTATCACTTGGAATTTCTTTATCATGACCTTATTTTGTGACCAAGTTCTGGTTGTTTTTGTTTGTCAGTAGTTTGCATATGGAGCACACAACTGATGTGTAACATCAGTTTTTGCAGCAGGCAAATACTCTGTTCTAGAACATCATTTTTCTCTAGCTTTGATCAAGTATATGACTTATAAGAATTTTATAATTTATCTATAATCGAGTAACATTGCTACTATAAAGCAGTTGCTGCCACACTTTATTATAATAACTTTTAAACTGAAAGAATTTTAGGGCTAAAGCCTCATGTACTGACGTACAGGTTAGTGCAAGTGCATCATTTTAGTACGCAGCAAACTACTAAAGTAGTTAAAAATTGGCATCATTTAAGTATATCTCATATTGTGAATACCTTCACAACAAATTGCCATGATATTGCACTACCTCAAATAAGTAACGCTTCACCAATGGAGAAGACTATTGTTACTTATTCTCGGTGGATACCACCAACCAGACAGTGTGTTTCGAAGCTTATTGGTTTCTCATCGCTGGGTGGGCAGGTACCCTGGTGTTGCTTATGCTAAGAGAGATTAGAAGTCAGGGTAATCTCAAATAGAAATATCAATCTTGCCTAGAAATTAGAGTGTCATTGAAGATAGGTGGGTGGGCAGGTACCCTGGTGTTGCCTGGGTACCTGCCCACAATAAGTAACATAAGAAAAAGTAACAATAGTCTTCTCCATTGGTGAAGCGTTACTTATTCGAGGTAGTGCAAAATGATGGCAACTCATGAAGGTATTCACAATATGAGATATACTTAAATTATGCCAATTTTTACTACTTTAGTAGTTTTCTGAATACTAAAATTATGCACTTGCACTAACCTGTACGTCAATAACTTTTAAATCAACCTAAAAGCAGGAATTTTGGTAATTTGCACATGAAACTTTTGCATAGTATGCTTTATGCTCATGGGTGGATTGGTAGTTACAAAGGGACCTGGGAAAAGTTTGAGGGTCCCTCCAACTTTTTTTTATAATTTTTTTTTTTATTATTACAATCTAATCCTTAGAGATTGTGAGGTTTAGCAGCTGGCAAACCCTTGTGATTGGGAAACAAAACATTTGAAGCAAATACCTAAAGTAATTTGTTCGTGCAAGTGAGAAAATACATAAATGTTGTTTTTAAATAGTAAAAATAGAAAAATTTAAATGTGTGCATGTTTAACATGTTTGCTGCTACCTAAATATGAGAGAACTTATTCAATATGCTGTAATTTTTGGAATCTTGAAAATACATTCCGATGTCCCCAGCATTCTGGAAATTCATATAAGTTTGGAATTTGTTCCTAAAAGCAAACACTTAACTTAGCTGAGCTGTAAATCAGAAAAAATCTTAAAATTTTGTAAACAGTTTACTCATGTACATAAACTAACATCAACACAAGCAAAAAAAAGCAAAACTGCATGCCAAATCTATAAACAAAAACCAAGCATTACTGCAGTCACTAGTGTAGCTACCCTTTTTTTTTGGGGCCGGAGGCAAAGAACATGTTCGGGTCCCTACTTAATGAAAATTGCAAAAACAGAAGACAGCCAAAGACGCCAGGCCCTGAGGCAATTGCCTTGCCTGCCTACATGGTAGCTATGCCACTGATTGAACACTGCAATCAGTGTGCCAGTACTGAGTAGTAGGTAATTTTATGTTTACCACTCATTGATTGACCACTTAAGAATGACTTTTTGTTGTGTTGTCAGAGCTTGGGATGCATATCTGAGTTCAAAATGTTGTTTTTAACTCGGATATGCATTGCCGAACATCACTCCTAGTGCATATTTTATGCATAAAGGCAGCAAATGTGTTAACTTACTAGTAATCCAAAATGACCATATGCATATTTTATGTGGGGGAGGAGGTAAGAGATTTGTTGATACAGAGGAAGATGCAATGGAAGTAGATGCAGTATAGTTGTAGTCTGACTTCAAGGATTGTATGACTGAAAGCTTTTATCTGCACTTAATTTCTTGAGTTCTTTACAGAACATAAAGTAATACAGCAGTTTTGGGATTTGTAGCTCCCTCAACATTTATACTGACCTATGTCAGGTTTATTCCTCCAACCAGATGCACTTTGTCCAGTTTTTATATATTTGACTTTAACCTAATGCACACTTTTGCTGGTGGCAAGAAGTAATAGCACATTAAATTTTGTCGGGTTAAACCAGATGGTATTAAGACAGATTTCTGCCAAAATTCATGGACAAAAAATTATTTAATATTTTTTTTTATTAGAACATTCTCTCCACATTATGTAAAGCAAAAAGAGAAAAATTATAACTATGGTTTCAAATTCACTTGAACTTAAGCATTAATATTTCATTGAAAATGAATACATTTATTATTTTAAATTAATTCTAAGTGTGAAAATTTGTTAAAACTTTGTTATTAAAGGAACTTTTTTTTTGTTAAATTTTTCTTTTTTTTCCCAAAAAGTGTTATCTGTTCCAACTTTATCCTCTATTGTTTTACAGATATAAAAATATCTAAATAATCGACAATTAAAGAGCAGCTATATAAAATTTTGCCAACACTGGTTGAGTCCTGCAATCTTTTTTCAAAAGCCAAAGCTTGAGTCAATATTTGAATCAAATGAATGCAAGTTACTCATGTGGCTACAAGAAATATTTGAAGTGTACTTTGGAAGTTTCTCCTCAAATTATAATAACTTATATTATAACTTGAGGGTAATTTCTAAAGTGCAGGACTGTTCTCTCGTACCTGCAATAAATTTAAAAGTACACTTTTTTTTATTGCCAGAAGTTTATTAAACTGTCTAAGACTGGAACTGCATGGCTCTTGGCCTGGAAACTTGAGATTTTCATCCAGCTTATGACTGAAGAATATATTCAACTGCAGTCTCATAGCTTAGTTGCTTTTTGCATCTAAAAACACACACCCTTGAGAAATCCCCATCTGTTACTGCTTTCAACACGAGGGGGGTATCAAAAAGTTCATATCCTGATCTAGATAAAACATCAGTAGGACGATGCCATTTTTAATATAAGTTGTCTACATATTCAATAAAATATCTAAATAATCGACAATTAAAGAGCAGCTATATAAAATTTTGCCAACACTGGTTGAGTCCTGCAATCTTTTTTCAAAAGCCAAAGCTTGAGTCAATATTTGAATCAAATGAATGCAAGTTACTCATGTGGCTACAAGAAATATTTGAAGTGTACTTTGGAAGTTTCTCCTCAAATTATAATAACTTATATTATAACTTGAGGGTAATTTCTAAAGTGCAGGACTGTTCTCTCGTACCTGCAATAAATTTAAAAGTACACTTTTTTTTATTGCCAGAAGTTTATTAAACTGTCTAAGACTGGAACTGCATGGCTCTTGGCCTGGAAACTTGAGATTTTCATCCAGCTTATGACTGAAGAATATATTCAACTGCAGTCTCATAGCTTAGTTGCTTTTTGCATCTAAAAACACACACCCTTGAGAAATCCCCATCTGTTACTGCTTTCAACACGAGGGGGGTATCAAAAAGTTCATATCCTGATCTAGATAAAACATCAGTAGGACGATGCCATTTTTAATATAAGTTGTCTACATATTCAATAACTAACGTGAAATTTCATTCCCGTAGGTACACCAGGGGTGGAACCATAATCTGAGGAAGGACACTATGTTGACAAAGTGGAGTATTGAGCAGTGATTAAGTTCCTGCATTTGCAGGGCAAGAAAGCTCAGGAAATTGACAAAGAAATTAACGCTATGTATGGGCAAAATTGTCCATTCTATGACACTGTAAAAAAGTGGAAATGCGAGTTCCAGTGCAGTCGTACAAATGTCTTTGACCAGCCAAGAGAAGGAAGGGCATCAAAATCCAGACAGACTGTTGCAAAGGTTGTGAAGCTGGTGCTGAGTGACAGACATGTAACAATTCATTTCATCGCAAATGCAGTGGGAATTAGTTATGGGTCTGCCCACAGCATTTTACATGACCATCTGCATGTGTCTAAGATGGGTTCCAAGATTGCTGATGCCCTTGCAGAAGCAATGTCGAATGCAATGTTCTTGCCAACTGTTGGATTTGTGTGCAGCTTCAAACTACTGCAGCACCCACCCTATTCTTCTGACCTAGCACTGTCAGACTTCTTGTTTCGAGAAATTAAAAACCATTGCACGGATGCCACTTTGATTCATCTCAGAAAGTAATCAATGAAGTGGAATTGTGGTTTCAAGCAAAAAGTGCAGATTTCTATGATCAAGGCATTAAACAACTGATCCATAGATGGGAGGAATTTGTTGTTATACATGGAGAATACATAGAAAAGGATTAAAGTTGCTGTGCAGTTTCACCTTTCTAGGTAAGGGTACAAACGTTTTGATACCCCCCCTCGTATTAATGATATTTATGGATATCAAATTTAACATCTAAACTTGCACATGATACAAAGCTTAACAAAGTAGTTAATAATGAATCAAGATATGCTACACTAGACATAGAAAAGTTATGCAGAGGTGCTGAGAAGTGGCAAATAGATTTAACACTGATAAAATGAAAAGTACTGTATTTGGGTAGCAGTAATCCCTGAATAACGTACCAATGGATAGTAGTACCATAGTCCACTACTAATAAAATTACTAAAAGGATTCTTCTGCTCCTGTGCTTATCGTCAATGACACTCTGATTTCTAGGCAGGATCATATATCTTTATTGGAGATTATCCTGACTTCAAATCAATTCAATATCATGCCCCAGACTAGAGCAGCAAAGCAACGGGTACAAAGTGGCAGGAGTGCTGTAACTCAGTTCTCTCCTGGGGGGGGGGGGTGCAATTCTCCAACACATCAGCCTAAAAAAATGTGTAGCTTGTGAAATGTTTGCAGAACTTCTGGAACAGGACATGATCTAGCCAAGGAGGATGTCTGTGTGCATGCTAGGTGCCAACTCAGCATTCTGATAGACCTTATGAGAGTTTGAAGAGCTGTGTAGATGCCCTTGAAAGTATTAAAAAGGTATTAAAATACAATGCCAGAGCTCACTCTTTAGCCTCAGCGGCAAAATGCGCTGGTCCCACAGGAGTTAATTATAGTTGGTGACTCTATTGTTAGGGAGATGGGTAATATACTGTGTAAAAAGAATAGGACCAGGGTATGTCGTCCAGGTGCAAAAGTTGATGTTGTAGAGCAGATACCTTTTAAGGGTACAAAGGGTGATATTGTACATGTTGGCACTAATGACATTAAGAGTAGATCTGCAGACTTACTTAACAATCAGGTCAATGTTGAAAAAAAGTATTGAGTTAAGGTTAAATTGGTGTCTGCAATTCTGCCCAGACACGATAGGAGGGAGTACATGATGAGAGCCTTGTCAATTAATTTTACCCTGGAGAGATTGTGCAAGGTTTATGGGATAGAATTTTTCTCAGTGTGGTCGTTAACAGGAGACACTGCTTCTACAGGGATGGGATACACTTAAATAGAATGGGTGCAAGAATATTTGCTGATGCTATCAAGGCAGTGTTAGGTGAGTTGGAAAACTGGTTGCTTGGGGGAATTCACAGACTAAAAGCTTAAAAGTAGTTGCAGGCAGAGGTTCTATTAGAATGGAGGGCAGGGTGCTGGGGTTTTCAGGGAATGGTGGGGGTCATCACGGAACAAATAAATACATGGGCTGTGTTAGGGTAACAGATTAAGAATAGGTGCATGTATACTTGCATGTACACAAATGCAAATGCTAGGAGTATAGTAAATAAATTTGAACTCTAAGTGCTGGTCGAGACATCAAAGGCAGATGTTGGAATATCAGAAATGTGGTGTCAAGCAGATATAAGCAGCACAGAATTGAAATTTGGGAACTCTATGTACAAGCAGAATAGGAAGGGAGGAGGGGTTATGCTGTTAATCTAAGGAAGTGCAGCCAGTTGACAGATGGTCAGTGCAGTGTTGAGTCAGTTTGGTGTGACAAGCACTGGGAAAGCAAAAATGAGAGTAGGAGTGTGTTATAGGCCATTTCACTTTACTTGAACCATTATCTCTCTAAATCTTATCATTTAACTGATTGTATTGGTCAAAACCTGTTTGACAATAGCATTTGCAAATTATTTGTGCATTACAACTAAAGTATTATTAGCTATATGGTGCAAGGAAGCCTGAGGCTTATGCTGCACCAACCAAAAACAAAAATTCCCAAGTTACCCTAAGAGAGAGAAGAGAAGAGAAGGGAAGGGAATCACCAAAAAGAGAAGAATGATGATATCCAGCTCAGGACCCTGGGTGTGCCAAGCCCATACTCACCAGATGTGAGCCAATGCTCCAACTTTAGAGAATGTTATCCAGGCGAAGATAGGAGTTATATATCCCCTATGCCATTGTTTAATAATCGGAAATGTGAATGAAGCAGGATGCTTCCATTTTCACACTGATATTGATATTTATTATTTAAAGCGGTCCCAGCCAGCCAATGGCAACCCCGCTGTCAGTTACACGTAATTTAGCAGTACTCTTATATACTCCCTCTCCTGTTTGCCAAAGTACAGGGAGGGGAAAAACCTGCCATGACCAAAAAAGATTGATATGAACAAATTGAAAAATAATCAAATTACATAAAAAATAAGATATACATATAATTAAATTTCAGACAAAGTCCAAACTTCGTTGGAAAGATCTGCATCTGTTCAGTCTGTTGGAAAGCCAGCAGGGTAAGAGCTGCTGAGAGCAGAAATGCCAGCACAAGGAGCTGGAGTTGCAGCGGATATAGCACTTTCGCACTGTCCGATTATCTCTGCCGATTGTTAAACAAGTGCATGGAGACGGGTTATTCATTAATACAAAATATAGTGAATAAATTTAGTGGCGCATTATTCTATAGGCAAAAAAGACATCTGTCTAGGACCCTGATCAGAAGGGGCCCCAAAATCACTGTTTCAAAAACTCATTGCTGTTTTTTTACTAATATTTTTAGTGAATTTTATCGGAAATTGTATTTTCTACCTGCGAAGGTCAATGAACTTTACTTGAAGATTAATTTGAAAATTACGTTTTTTTCAAAATTGGTTTTACCATTTTGATGGAATTTTATATTTAGTTGTTATGTGATATAATTTGTTTGTTTTGTTGTCACAATAAAATGAAATTGAAAATGTTCTTTATTAGTTTTTTCTTTAGACGGGTCTCCCAAATTCCATTTTGCCTTGGGCCCCATGAAAGTATAATGCACCACTGAATATATTACCCAGATACCCTTGCGTGTGTGTTTATCTGATATATATTACTCGTATACTATTGTTTAGAAATCGGAAAATATGGATGATTGAGTGCAAAAAAGGGAAGCAATGATAATTTCGTGCTTTATTCACTTTTAAGGGCACTCACTTTTCACTAAGGGCATTCACTTAGAAGGGCGGGGGGGGGGGGATATATATGCTATCCTGCAAAAGTAGCCTGGAGAACATATTCCAAATAAAGTGAATATGACAGTGTTATATATATTTATAGTTTGTGTTTCTACACTAGAATTTGTGAAGAAAACTTTACTAAAAATAATAATAAATAAATAGCTTCACTTATTTTGAATTTTTGAACTGTTAGTTTTTACAAACTTGCGAAATAACGATTTACCAGGCTTTTACCAGTTTGCACTGGTAAAAGCCTGAAATAAATCCTACGATTTACCAGTTTGTACTGGTAAATCATAGGATTATTAGTGGCAAGCTAATTATATTATACAGGGTGTATCGTAAATAGTGGTCCAGAGTAAAGGAGTCGGTACACTGTGTTCTTAGGTATCACGTACAGGAATTTCAGTTACTTTTAGTCAAGATTCTCGGAAAAAAATAAATTTCATTTTTTTTTTTTTTAAATTTCTGTCTTGCATCACTAATTTGCCTATAATTTCAACAAATATCAATATTTTTTAATTCTGTTTTTTTATTATTACTCCTGAATAGGTGCACTATCGTAAACAAATACATTCGACTGATTTAAAGTCAAAGGTTTTTAAAGAAATTCATTTTTTTCCTATTTCGATACTCATCTCCAAAAAGTCATGTGACTTTAGGTGCATATTGTCTAAAAAAAATGTACTACACTGTCAGTGCCCATTAATTTAAAAAAATCATTATTAAATCAAGATTCTAAAATGGTACAACATTAATTGCTAACAGTTCAGAAAAAAAAGTTATTGGCATTTAAAACAAAAAGCAGCTTAATTGCCTAAGATATTTTGGGTTCAAACTTTTTTATTTTAAGTTCTTTGATTGGGTTTTTTGAAATAAAACATTCTTTTCAAATTAACTATTTATTTCAACTAAACAAAATGCTCAAAATGGCCACCATTAGCGGTGATGCATGCTCTGCATCGCCGAATAAAAGATCGTTTGAGTCTGCGAGCAAATCCGTTTGCATTAATTTCTTCAGCCGCTGTTTGAATCCTTTGATGCAATTGTTCGACAGAAGTGATTTCCTCTTTGTAGACCTTTTCTTTCAGACACCTCCAGTAGAAAAAATCTAGGGGGTTGAGATCCGTGAACGTGGTGGCCATAAAATTGGGCCTAACCGCCCAATCCATCTTTGTGGAAAAGTTTGATTTAAATGTTCTTGTACAATAACAGCGAAGTGAGCGGGACAGTCATCATTCTGCAGCCACATTGTGTCTCGTATTTCTTGGTCGACATCTCTCAATAACTCAGGGAGGTCGTTTTGCAAAAAATTTAATCTTTGCGAATCTTGACTAAAAGTAACAAATTCCTGTACGTGATACCTAAGAACACAGTGTACCGACTCCTTTACTCTGGACCACTATTTACGATACACCCTGTATAATACTATACTGCGAAAAGTAAGCGTTCAGTTTTAAAAATGGTACATTTTTACACTTATATTTGGAATACTCAATATAGGATTTGCGTTTACAAACTTTGGTGTGAATCCATGCCGCAGTATCACGCTATTTTTTTTTTATTTATTATTATTACTTTGTTTTGATTTAGGTTCTATTGTAACCTAACGATCCTTCCAAGAAGTGTCGTCAACTGTCTGCATCCATGATCATCAGATAAAAGCACCGTATATTTTTCGGACACTTCAATAACTATATCACGACATATTCGTGATATAGTTATTGAATGTATCCAGTTTGTCTATTATCATTGCAATCCATAGCTAACTCCTGAAATAAGTAAATAAATCAAGTAAATTTATTTGCAAATATATTTCCTAGCTCGTTAAAGAGGCATTATCTAATGAAACGCAGCTAACAACAGTAAACCCACTGTAAACTTTGATACTGCATCCTGTTTCAAAAGATCGTATCACGCGTGCTATTTACAAGAGCTGTGAAAATGGACACAAGTGCAGTAACGTGACTCCTGGAGTTCAAGTTATTGATTCCATTGCAGCGTATTTATTCAAAAGTTGCATTATTTCAGTCACATTTTTCTATTATTTTTACACCTGTCTGGGGGCCGTCGGGCAGTATTTTAAATATTGTCTAGGGTGTTATTTGTTAAAAATACCTGATAGGCTATAAACGTTTCTAATCTCAACTTATACTGAATAGCCATTTTATTGAGCACACTGTTCTTTTTAATGAAATGGACTCCTCCATCATCCGTTTGTACCATGCGAAATAAAACAGATGGACAATGTGAATGAGATTCTGTATTTGGGCAGTTCAATACGAGAATGGACAAGACAAATGAGCACCTGCAGGCTGAGACAGAACAAGCTCTTCGGTATGGAATCCACAATCATCCAATTTGCAACGATTGTGGGAAGCAATTGAGTCAGCATAGAGCAGCACCCATGTGGTACGCTTTCGACAAAATGGACCAGCTCGCACCATGTCGCACATTTTCAACACGACATATCCAATAGATGTGCCTAATAAAACGAACAGTCAGTGTATACATTAACGTTTACTATTGTTTCGTTAAGTTTTAGTACATGTCGATCTGTTGTGCACTAATCAAAATAACTTTCTCGCCGTTTCAGCACACTTAATAACTCATTATTATTTATTAATTTTTAATTAAATCATTAATGTTATTTATTTAGTATCTATAAATACTGACCACAGAGTAGTAAGATACAGGTCAACTCTCATAGACGATAATGTTAATTCCGGTTACACGTTAAAACGCATAGGAAGTGGCGCCACTAATTTCGGACCTAAGAAACAGGCTGGAAGAGTGCGTAGAGAATTTTTTACAGCTTTGTAATTGCAATGAACAATATATCAATTCATCCATTATTAGTATGAAATATTCACAATTAATTATTGTTTCAATACCAAAAAAAAAAAAAAAAAAAAAGGACGGAAGAATAACAAGTAAAAATATTGAGAAGTTTAAATGCTAATGCTAAATTTATAAACCATAGCCACTAATAATTTTTTTTTTTTTTGTGTACTACACAAAAATACAAAGAATCTGTAATCAGTGAAAAATTTTAAATACAATTATGTGGCTAAATTTTGACTATTTTATTGCTGAGTTAGTTATTTTCTTTAACAAAACAAAATTTAGCATTCTTTCATTTAGATCACTATTTGCGTTGGGTTGGGTTATGTTAGGTTCACTTTACAACAAAAAAAAAAAGGACAAACTTCACACTTTATTTATTCAAATTCCTTTAATTTATAAAGTTTCTCATTACATATGAAACATTTGAATTATATGTTGTCTTCTGTAAATTGAAATAGTAATATATATGAACCGTCCTCAAATATATATATATATAAAAAAAGCATATTGATTTGTCATAAAATTAAAAGCAAGACTTATATGCCCAGTACAAGCAACATAGACAAATAAATTAATAATAAAAAAACACTGTGTTACAGTCTTCAACACAATCCTTGTTTTCATAAACAGTAAAGATGCTATGATATGCTGTTACTGAGAGATAAGCTTTGCTTCCTTTGCAAATACAAAAATCAGTATCTTTTTTACAACTACAGCATCAAAATTCAGATAATTTTCATACTGGAGTTGTAAGAAAGATACTGATACAGATAAAGACTCTGAAACATGCTTAAGACTTTCTTGTGGATAGTTCACTAGACTAAAACAAGTGGGAGCTGTCATCAGAACCTTTTTTTTAAACTATGATGCCAATTCTGAACTTTTTTTTTTTTAATAAAAAGGAACAGGTATTTTTCATATTCAAAATAATCTTCATATCTGGCTTTCAGTGACATTCTGAAGATTACTTTGGAATGTCTCTGAAAACCAGAAGAAGCCACTTCAGTGGTTTGCAGACAATAGAATTCCATCCAATTGAAATGAAATTGTATCTTATTTGTGGATTTGTCATGTTTTATGTAGTTCAGAATAGTCAGTTAATATTACTTTCATATAACTGATCTCTAATAAAAAAAAAAAAATCATGACACAATTTTTCCCTCTAGCTTTCACAGCATATGTTTAACATTTTCCAGTTACATGTGTTTAACATATTTCAATTTTTTTTTTTTTTTTTTTTTTTTTTAAGGGATTTTGATGCTGGACTAGACCAGTAAGCCAAGTTCACATTTTTCACTTTTTGTAAATAATATTTTTGTGCTTGTGGTTCCCAATCCACTCAAGGTCAATAAAACATGTTTTATCACAAACATGTTTTTTTTTACAAAATTTTCCTTATGAAATACCAAATCAACTTCAGAAAAGAAGATATTTGATACACATATTATTGTATTCAATAATTCCTTTAATGGCCATTTCAGTCCATACTCCTCACATGAAAATCTTTAAAATACAACAACATTTTTTCAATATCAAGATCTTTTGGGCCTAATAGTAAATTTTTACATGTTTCACAATTGTTGCTCTTTAAAATATTTCTGGCTAGGTAACCTGAGACACATGCCAGTACATTTTCATCAGAAATATCCACATCCTCACTGTACCTGGTTGATTCTGACTCTTCCACTTTCTCAGTGAGACCAGGGAACAAGTACTATTCTTACAGTTTCCGGCCCCGATTTCCAGAGTGACGCACATCTTGATATACCTCTTAAACGAAGGCAAATCTCAGGCCTGAAAAATTAGGAAAAGAAAAGAAGGCGGCTCTGCAATGGAGGTGTCAAAGTGTGCCCATCAAATGATGCATGCTGCAATCAAATGATTTTTGGTACTAGAGTTACTACAACTTGGAAAGCAAAGATTTTTATGATTATGGTGTTTTCCCACACATTTATGTTGGCTAATAGGTGATAACATATATGTGCAGCTTAGATGGTAATGGTGAGTCTAGGTTAAGGGAAGTGTACATACTAACTTGATCAGCTTATCTATTAGAGGGAAAGGGACCAAGTCAGCTACAGGCATTTGGTCTCTCTCTCACATGTATGGCGGCTGAGCTTTGTAAGTTGCATGTAATAAAAGGAGTGTGAAAGAGGGGCACGACCCTAGAACCCATGTAGGGCAAGCCAACTCCAGGCGGCTGCCAACCTGGTGGTCACATGGACTGGGACTTCCTCGGAGTGTTGTCAGTGGGAGAGTGAGAAGCCCAATTGGGTTGAGGTATATAGACATGAGTGGATAAGGGTTATTGTCCCTTTCCGTTTATCACAGGGGGTAGGGTTTTTTTAAGAACCATATAGACCACTATGTGGTTCCACTGCAGGACCCAGATAGAGTCCTTGATGGGTTCAATCTTACAGAAATACCTGGAAACTGGAAGGCACGTCTGGTTTAACCAGAATGCCTACCTCCCCACTGATGAAGGCTAAAGGGCCAGAAACAGCACTGGCGGGAAGAATTTAATCAACTTTATGGGACTCCAATTGGGTAATAACAGTCCTCAGGTGGTGAGGACGCATTACCCAGTCGGGGCATGGAGATTTGAGTTTGCGTATTAAAACCAAATATCCCTTTCATTCTTCTATAGCATCTTTTTCTATTACTGTCTCTTTTTCTCTTTGCTCAGTCTCATAGGGATATTGAGGATAGCTGAAATATTTATCCAATACTATTTTCAAAACGGTGCCATCTCGGGGGCCTGATGGCCACTGAGTTTCCTCGAATAGGTAACAATCTTCTCTACTGGGGAAGCATTGCCTATTCGAGGAATATATGAGCTTTGAGTGTGAGTTGATGGAGCAACTGTCCCTTTCTTCCTTCTACGGCATTTCCTTCCTCTGCCTCTCCTACTATCACCTTCCTACATCTTTATCTCTGTTCTAAGTCTAATAGGGATAATATGAGGATAACCGAGAACTTTATCCCATACCATATTTCAAAACGGTGCCGTCTGGGGGGGGGGGGGGGGGGGGCTGATGGCCACTGAGTTTCTCGACTAGGTATCAACAATCTTCTCTACTGGGGAAGTGTTGCCTATTTGAATATTGAATATATGAGCTTTGAGTGTGAGTTGAAGTTCAAAACGGTGCCGTCTGGGGGGGAGGCCTGATGGCCACTGAATTTCCTCGACTAAGTAACAACAATCTTCTCTACTGGGGAAATGTTGCCTTATTGAATATATGAGCTTTGAGTGTGAGTTGAAGGAGCAACTGTCCCTTTCTTCCTCTACCTCTCCTGCTATCACCTTCCTACATCTTTATCTCATTTCTAAGTTTAATAGGGATAGTATGAGGATAACAGAGAACTTTATCCAATACCATATTTCAAAACGATGCCGTCTGGGTGGTGGTATCCATCTGAGAATAAGTAACATTAGTTTTCTCCTCAGTTGAAGCGTTACGTATTCGAAGTATGAGATATAACTTAAAATGATGCCATTTTGCTAACATTCTGTTAATTCAGATTTGGCTATGTATTATTGATGTTTTTGCAGTATACTTATACATAGGCTAGACTTTTCCATAGCTTGAGGCTTCAGCCCTAAACGCTTTATAGTCTTTTCAAACCAATACCAATTTTATTAGCAATGGGCAGCATGCACGTTAGCACTGTGTGGATTTTAATGGCCGCGTTAGTTTATAGGTCCGAAATTGGTGACGCTGGGAGTAATTCAGCTAGTTGACACTCTTATTACTCTGTGATACTGACCATCACGACAAGACATACTGTAATTTTATATAATTTGAGAAATTGTTGGAATTATTTTCTAATTTAAAAATAATGAAGATACAGTATTTGTATGTAATCATATATGTTTAACAATTAGGATTACATTTTGTGAATTTATTTTCATAGGGAAGTGCACTATACATAAACGGAAATTTGGTAATGACAAAAGATACAGGTAGGCAAACAACAGTCGTGCAGTATACCAGTAAATATATTTTTTACTGGTGTATATATATCAATAAAGTATAGAAAATATACTTCAATATATAACATTAAAGTATTATTTGGTGGGGGGATATATAAAAAGGTTACTTCCTTGCTGAGTTAGTCATACTAAATATTAATGCTAATACTGTACCGCTGATCGATGTGCAAAATATAACAACCATTACACCATTCTACAGTAATACAAGTAATCTATTTTGCAGTACTATAAAACTTAGGAACTAACCTGCTAGAAGTAGACAAATATTTCCTGATATATTTTCTTGTAATACTTATATCAAGTGCCTTTTATAATATGTTGTTACTTATATCAATAGTCACATAGCAGTGGAGAGATAAAAATAAATAAGACATGACAAATGCAGCAGCAAAGTATTAATTCCACCTTGCATATATATATATATACTATATATTCGAGCCTGTGACCACCAAATACGGAGCATGCAGAAGGTCAGGGAATGACCACCGCATATTCCAAGCCCGAATAAAGGGTGAGGGTTGGCGTCATGAAGGGCATCCTGCCGTAAAATTGCATGCCAAAACAATAAAAACGCTGACCCCATATAATAATGGGAAAAGGCAAGGACAAAAAAAAAATATATATATATATATTAAAATTAATTAATAAATTGTAAAAATAACAAGAATAAAGCAAAGAAAGAAAACTAAATAAAGAAAAAATGACAAACAATATTGGCTGCATAGTGTAACCGACATGTTGCCTGAAACATAATGTAAATTAAGTTGCGTTAAAGATATGTCAGCAGAGTGCAGGTTTGCTCTCTTCGATGTTTATTTAACTACTCATTTTCGTTGTACTTTCCTTTCGCAGTGAGTCTCCACCCTGATGATATATTTTTATTTACATATATAACTTAATTTCGCTATAATCCAGAACATGGTGCACCTTCAGCCTACCATGGTCTTGGGGTGTTTATTCCCCCTCTTCCAGCTGTTTTAAAATAGGAAAACGAGTTCCCGATTTTAAAACAGCGGCAAGGGTGGGATAAACACCCTAACTAACGCTAACCATAGCAAGTTAGGCACGTGATTATCAAAGGGGCAACGTGTTCTGGAGTTTTACCGCCATTTTTTCTTTATTTTACTTACTTTCTTTGCTTTATTCTTATTTTTTTACGATTTACTAATTTTAATTTATTTAAAATGGTTGTAGTGAGCGTAGTTGTTAGGCACTGCTCATGCTTGCATCTATATACTGGTTAATTTTACATTTTATGTCCTTACATATTTATATTTCGTTTGAGTCACTGAGTAGTAAGATATTACTACTCTGTGGTTTGAGTAAAGTTCAAAATGCAGTGATTCCATGACTGTTGTTGTCCTGTGGCCTTCTGTTTTTGAATTTTAGTTATTTCATTTATTGGTCATGGTGTGGATGGTTTACAGTATTTATGTGACATTTCACATTATTTTGCTTTGGCGTTTTCGGGGACACCGGTCTAAACTTGTTTAAATGCTTTTGTAAATTATGCCACATTGGCTTTATTTGGCGTCTCCGTAGCCAGGTGGGAAGGAGCAGCAGTGCGTACCACACGCTTCTTGATTAGACCGGGGTTCGAGCCCGTCACCACCAAATATGGAGGATGCGGAAAGGTCAAGGAATGACCACCGCATATTCCGGAGCAATATGGCCTTAGTTGCTAATGCTCCTAAAAACCAAACAACAACAACAACAACATTGGCTTTATTTAATATATATTAAAAATTTTAGGTACGTATTCATTTCACAAAACTCTTTCTCTTAATTTAGTTCTACCCTTTTTTGTTCTCCTCAAAAACAAAGAACTCCAAGAACTTGTTTTTGAGTTAGGCTTCAGTACAAGGCTCTTACCCATAGATCTTTGGGACAATGAGTGATTTACAGGTTTACCTCCGCCCACTGCTCCGCATTGATTATAAGATGTAGTCCTGTGAGTAATTTATTGTCTTTAGTACTCTTTCATTTTGAACTATTTCAAAAAGGGTAGGTTAGTTTAACGTTGAATCCGTCCAGAATTGGACGAATTCAAGCAAAAAACGGTGTGTCCATAGTCTTGTATACTATAAAATACGAAAACCGTTTTACGCATGAATTCATCCCGAATTGGTGACGTAAACTAATCTAACCTTTTTTATCTAGTTTAAAATGAAAATCTATTTTAAAAAATGGTTATTCTTTACATTCTGGAACTCCTTCCTATTTATCATTGCGAGAAGTGATTGACATGCTTAGCCCACTATGGTTACTCTTACTTAAGGTATTTATACCAACCCCTCTTGACGCTGTTTTAAAATCGGAAAACGAGTTCACGATATTAAAACAGCGGCGGGGGGATTTAATCTGTAGCCATAGCGAGCTAGGAATGTCAATCACTGCTACTCCCAACGATCAATCAGAAAGGGTACTAGATTTTAAAGACTAAACAAAAAAGTTCTTTCTTTTAATTAATCTACTGCCTAGAGAGAGAAAAGTGTCAACTACAAGCGTTAGGTTTCTGGCCTGTTAAAATAGTGGTGATAAGCAACCAATCAATGCGAAGTAGTGGGCTGAGCTAGACCTACCCATCACTCATTGTCTCAAAAATCCATGGGTAAGAACCATAGATTACTGAAGCATAGCTCTTGTTTGTTGTATTCGCCGTTCGCAGGCTTCTCCACCCTGCTGACATATCTTTATTTACATTTCTAACTTAATTACACACATATATACTGTATACATGTATATGTTTATATTATTAGCCAAGCTTTTGCTGCACCAGCCAAAAAAAAAAAAAAATTCTGAGTTACCCAGAGAGAGAAAACAAGAGTCAGAAGTAGAAGGGAATCACCAAGAAAGAGAAGAATGATGATATCCAGCTTAGACCCTTGGGTGTGCAAAGTCCATACCCACCAGATGTGAGCCCCTGGAGTTAAATATTTCGCCCTCGTGGGTAGCACAGTTGGTAGAATCGCCATCCTCCACACACAGGGTGGGAAAGACCTGTGTTCGAGTCCCGTCGACGACGTGAGGAATTTTTATGGGCCTTTTTCAAAACGTGGCTGAGTTATTCGGTCCCAGGCGAGGGTGGCATGGTTTTTTCCTCCCGGGAACTCGGGTTCAGAAAACAGAAAATCGACCGTCGAACACACGCAATTTACAGGCAGTATATAGAACAATATATCCTTAGTCGTTGATGCTCCTAAAATCCTACTACAACAACAAAATTATTTTGTAATTATCTAGCATCATTAACAACGAAAACTACCATAAATTAAAACTCTCTAAAGTGCAAACTTTTGGATATTTAAAATTTTTTTCTTATTTTAAATTATATTTGCTTTCTGTAATATCTAATCAGAAATATAAGAATCTACATCTAATAATTGTTTCCAAATTTATTCCGCGTGTATACGCTAGCAATAACATTCATACCTCAAAAGGGAAACAATTCCTGGCTTCTTTGTTACTCACAGTTGGCAAACTATAACTTTTGTGGGATCTGTTCCTGGATTTTTGTAATCAAAAATAGCTTGAAGTTTTTCTCGGCTGCAAAATACATTATGCGAGGCCAAAACCGTTAGAAAAATAAAGCGAGATCTTACTCAAAACGTAAACACGTGCACGAGACAAGTATCTTGCCGCTCGAAGTGGTTGGATTTAATCTATATGTTGTTGTTGCAATAGGGTTTTAGGAGCATCAGCAACTAAGGTCATATTGTTCCGTGTATACTGTCTGTAAATTGCATGTGTTCTGTGGTCGATTTTCTGTTTCCTGGACGAAAACTCCAGTTTCCGGGAGAAGAAACCATGCTAAGCCTGAGACCGACTAACTCAGCCACGTTATGAAAAAGGCCCATAAAAATTTCTGACGTCATCGACGGGATTCTAACTGAGGTCTTTTCCACCCGATGTGGGGAGAACCAGTTGTGCTACCCACGAGGGATTATGCAGATGAATGGAATAAAAGCGCCTCCAGAAATCTATTAAGATACTTTTTATACTTTGATTATAAAAATTTCGTTAGCTCACAAATTATAAAACTTACGCGAGTCAACATATTAAAATTCTTACTGCTAATTATCTAGACAATGTAAAAGTCAAAGGTTATGGTGTTATTGTTAGAGCAATGAACGACAGATTAAAAAGAAAAGGAAAAAAGGGCCTGAAATATGGAAAGCACTACCATGGAAGTTGCAGTCCAAAGATGGCTGAATATCGTTGAACCTTAATCTAACAGGCACCATTTTTCGGCTATAAAAGTTCTTCAGTTATAATACGCGTTACATAGACAACATACGTGATATGTATTGGGGGGGGGTGAAATATATTCGCGAGATTTCTATTGGTCTGATTTTAATGAAATTTGGAAAGACTGGACAAATCATTCTTTAGAGTGATTTGTCTAAAAGAAGGGAATATAAAATTTCATGAAAATCCATTCAATTAGGTCGAATTATTACATGCGGACGGACAAACGAAAATGGTGAAGAAAATAGGCACTTTATGCATATATGCTGAGCAGGGCTAACAAGAGGGGGAAAGGATAAGATATTCAAGGACCCGACCAAGACCTCAATACTACATTTAAGTAATTAAATTAATTTTTAATAATCGGCGAAAAAATTCTACAAAAACTTGAAACAATAAAAAGGTTTTTATTTTATTAATTTTTATCTTATTAATTTATTATATGTTAGAATTGACACGTTGCTTTATAATCCGCATATCTACGTGTAAATTTACTATGGGAAACCAAGGAGAAATCAAATGACTTAGTTGCAGGGTCAAGTTCACTTATTTCCCAAAGTGCTGGGGTCCCTGTACTATAGGACAGTAATTAGAGGGGAGGCATCTGATGGGGTAAGAAAAAAAGGGTGGCATAGTTGGAGAGGTAGGAATAGATAACATGTTCAAAACTATTAACAATAAAATATTGAGACACTGATGCAGTAAATATAATATCGTCATTCTTGAATGGTCATAGAAATATTCTCATAAGAAAGAAACATAAATATATTTTTCTTCTTATCACTTCATCCACTAAGCATCATCATTTGAGGTCAGCCCAATGTGAGAGTATTGGTTCGTACTTCCTTTACTGGCATACAGTGTACGCCATACACTAGTCCTCAGACTACAACCATTCTCCTTTTCTAGCATTTACAGTAGTACTGTATTTCTTCACAGCGTACATATGGTGCAGATGTGGGAAACCACAGGTGGCACCTGACCCTAATACTATGCACACTATGCACTACAACCATTCTTTAAAACAAAATATTGCCACCGTTAAACAGTAGTATTTATTGTGACTTTAAATATTAGCATCACCATTGATGCTTCAATCAGTAGTTTCGAACCAGTGGGAAAGTGGAAAATGAGGAATTTCAGACGGATCTTGAAGGATTTTAAGATTGCCTAATATTTTAATGATTAATATACGTTTTACAATCAAGACTTTTAAACTAAGTGAAAAGGTTCCATCGTTTTGTAGTTGTCCAACTAATGCTGTTCATTTTGCCGAGAGCTTGTGCCTCGTTGCTTCCAGGGGTATTCTTATCAAACGAGACTTGAGTTTTGCAAGCTACAGTGTTTGAATGACAGGTTTCCGAACAGTGAACTGATCGAAGTGCTTAGGACCTTGAAAGGTTAGTTGGTTCGATGGAAGTTTAATGGTGAATCGGTAACTGAGACCATAGGGCGCCAGGTTTGACACATTTGGGTGCATTAAATGCAGTGCAAATGAAATTTTATGCTTAGTCAGGTAACACACAAGGAGGCTTAAATTTAAATCGAGAGGGGATAATTGTAAACCAGTTGGCTGAAAATTTTCTTTTAATCAAAAATTGATCGACTCTTAGTAGAAACTCCCATCTAGTATTGTGGAAATTGGAAGTTTATTTTAATTTGGACGGGGGATTAAGTGCATCAGGCCATAATGCGCAGTGTATGTTATGTCTATGAATTGCATGTGTTCTGTAGTCGATTTTCTGTTTGCTGAAACACCCGAGTTTCAGGGGGAAAATGTTATTCTCTATTGAGACTGACTAACTCAGCCATGTTGTGAAAAAGCCCATGGAAATTCCTTAAGTCATTCACAGGATTTTAACTCAGGTCTTTTACAGGCGATGCGTAGAAAACGGTAATTTTACCAACTCTGCTACCCGCAAGGATCCCACTAATTCGACACCATATCATTTGCATATACCTGCATATAAACAGCCATGAAAATTACAAAAAGAGCAGTGATATTGAGCAGTCTTTCCTCGCTCAAAATTTAACTCTAAACTATTTTTCGATACTGCCTTCAATCCCCACTACAGATTTGCGATTGTGTTATATAAATTTAAGTTTATCCCTGTGGTAGGATTAATAAACATTGGGAACAAAATTAGAAGAAATAAAAAAAAAAAATTAAATAAAAAAAGGAGAGGTTTTTCCTCACAGTTATCAATACATTCGTGCATTTTGTCACAGTAAGAACTGAATTTGGGGAGAACAATGTCTACAGAAAGGAGAGACAGGATAGGAAGGGAGGAGGGGTTATGCTATTAGTTAAGAAACACATAAAATCCAAGGAAGTGAAGCCAGTCGACCGCTGTACAGTGCAGTGTCGAGTCAGTTTGGTGTGACATAAGCATTGGGAGATCAAAATTGAGAGTAGGAGTGTGCTATAGGCCTGATGACTCTGATGAGTATAATAAGAAACTGTACAGGGAAAGAGAGGGGGCCAGTAAATCAGAGAGTCTTATAATGGGGGATTTTAATTTCCCAGATATTGACTGGAATTTGGGGGCTGGTCACTCACACACTAGCAAGGCTTTTGTGGATTTATTGGATGATTGTTTTCTACATCAGCATGTTCGGGAGGCAACCAGAGAAAGTAATACTCTTGATTTGATTATCAGTAGTGATTCTTCATGCATTAAGAATCTGCAGATAAATTAACCACTAGGTGGCAGTGATCACAGTGTTCTGAAGTGGGATTTACTCCAAGAGGTAACTACCATTAGGGGTGAAGGGACGGGTTATTGCTTTCGTAAAGGCGACTACGGTGGATTGAGACAGTATTTAAATTCTATACAGTGGGATCAACTGATGATGTTACCAACAGCAAATTCAAAATGGGAAGCATTCAAAGAACTTATCTTGGAAGCTACTAGGCTTTACATACCAACTAAGAAATATTGTTCAAGGTTTAGGCCTAAATGGATGTCAGATAAACTAATGAGGCATAAGGCAGAGAAGAAAAATGCATGGGATACATACAAATTAACACGTGACACAGAAGCCTATGATAGATACAAGTTGATCTGTAACCAAGTTACGAAGGAGGTTAGGCAGGCGAAGGCAGATTACTAGAAATCCTTGGCAAAGGATGCGAAGAAAAACAGCAAAGAGTTCTTTACTTATGTAAACTCTAGAAGGAAGGGGATGAATCATATTGGTCACTTGATATCGATGGGTCAACTGTTGATGATCCTGCTCAGGTAGCTAACAAAGTAAATGAATATTTTGCATCGACATTCACACATGAGGAGTTATTCAGCAAGGGGAATGCCAGAGGTGTATTCAACACTGGCAGTAAGCTAGAGAATCTTGTAATAACTGAGAGTACAGTGGAGGAGAAATTGTTGAAGATAAACACAAGGAAGGCACCTGGGGTGGATGGAATCTATCCAGTTATATTAAAGGAGGCAGCAATGGAAGTAAGCAAACCCTTAGCCATAATTATGAGAGCTTCCTTGGACTCAGGGGAGGTACCCATGGACTGGAGATGTCCAAATGTGACCCCAATTCACAAAGGAGAATCAAAGGCTGACACAAGTAATTATAGACCTGTGAGTTTAACTTCTGTTCCCGGAAAATTAATGGAGGCACTGGTTAAAGAAGCACTGCAGGATCATCTAGACAAGACTTCAGTTATAGCTCAGACACAGCATGGTTTTGTTAAGGGGAAGTCTTGCCTGACCAATTTGATTGGATACTATGATGCAGTCACAGAAGAACTGGATGCAGGGAATAACTTTGATATTATATACTTGGATCTTAGAAAGGCTTTTGATACTGTTGCACATGGAAGACTGCTGCACAAATTGGAGCAGTGTGGCATTGGAGGC
Organism: Mastigoproctus giganteus; assembly: GCF_048544385.1. Taxonomy (NCBI): domain Eukaryota; kingdom Metazoa; phylum Arthropoda; class Arachnida; order Uropygi; family Thelyphonidae; genus Mastigoproctus; species Mastigoproctus giganteus. Next base: position 15,257,731 of record NC_143582.1, read on the forward strand.
AAATTGCTGCTATGGATAAAGGGGTGGTTGAGGGGGAGAAGACAGAGAGTGGTAATCAATGGACACTGCTCATCGTGGACTAATGTTATTAGTGGAGTCCCTCAGGGTCAGTATTGGGTCCTTTATTGTTTTCTCTATTTATACATGATATTGATGATGGTATATCAAGCTTAATGTCCAAGTTAAATTCAAATTGAGGAAAGACAGATGTAGGATAGAGGTGCGGAAATTTGTCTTTAGCCAGCGCGTGGTTGGTTGGTGGAACAGACTTCCATCCCTTGTCGTGGAGGTTGATAGCCTAAATACGTTTAAGGCTCAGCTGGACAGGTCTTTTGAACGAACAGAGGGGTGAAGTGGAAGTGGGTTTTTTTTTTTTTTTTTGGCTGATGCTGCATAAGCTTGCTTTCTTGCATCAAATGCCTCTACTAATGCTAATGCTAATGCTAAGTTTGCAGACGATACGAAGGTTGGTAGGGTTGTCAAGGACACTACTGACACTATGCTGCTGCAACAGGATCTGGAAAGGTTCTGCACATGGGCTGAGAGGTGGCAAATGAAGTTTAGCATTGACAAATGCAAAGTACTACATATGGGAAACAGCAATCCCAGAGCAACGTATCAACTCTGTGGTACTACACTGACAGTGGTAGAGAATGAAAGGGACCTGGGGGTGGTTGTGCAGGCAGATATGAAGTTCTCTGAGCAGTGCAGACGGGCTGCAAGAATAGCTCATGGTGTATTGTCAGTGATATATAGGAATTTTTCTAGCAGGGATAAGGAGGTGATTATTCCCTTGTATAAGGCAATGGTCAGGCCACACCTGGAGTACTGTATACAGGCCTGGAGACCTCATTTCAAGAAGTATGTAGAGCTGCTGGAACGAGTACAGAGAAGGGCATAAGATTAGTGAATGGAACAAAGGGGTGCTCTTACGAAGAAAGGCTTAAGTTTTGCGAATTACAGTGTCTGGAGACTAGGCAGCAGCAAGGTGATCTGATAGAGGTGTACAAAGCCTTGAATGGTTTGAGCATGCTCAATGCTGATGGGATTCTTCCTCTTGCTCAGAATAATCACCTGAGAGGGCATAAATTCAAATTGAGGAAAGACAGATGTAGGATAGATGTGCGGAAATTTGCCTTTAGCCAGCGGGTGGTTTGTAGGTGGAACAGACTTCCATCCCTTGTCGTGGAAGTTGATAGCCTAAATAAGTTTAAGGCTCGGCTGGACAGGTATTTCGAACGAACAGAGGGGTGAAGTGGAAGTGGTTATTTTTTTATTTATTTATTTTACTTTAATTTTTTTGGCTGATGCTGCATAAGCTTGCTTTCTTGCATCAAATGCCTCTACTAATGCTAATGCTTTGTTGTGAAAGTTGACAGCCTAAATAAATTTAAGGCTGAGCTGGACAGGTATTTGGAACGAACGGAGGGGTGAAATGGGAGCGTTATTTTTTATTTATTTATTTATTTATTTTCGGATGATGCTGCATAAGCTTGCTTTCTTCCATCGTATGCCTCTACTAATGCTAATGGTAATTGTTGACAGAATCCCATGGGCTGTTTTAGCAGGTTGTTTGCACTGCTGAAAAAATTTCATGTCACCCTGTACCATTTCCCGTAAATCTTTTTCTTTCTCTGCTTCCTTGATTTGGCACCACTCTTGAGCGTGTACAGAGAAGTGCAACAAGATTGGTGAGGGGAATGAAGGGATCCTCTTACCAAGAAAGGCTAAAGTTCTGCAAATTGCAGTGGTTGGAGACTGGGCACCTGTGCGGTGATCTGATTGAGGTGTATAAGGCCTTCAATGGGTTGAGCACGCTGAATTCTGATGGGATCCTTCCACTTGTTTAGATTACGAACCTAAGGGGCATAAATTCAAATTAAGAAAAGACCGATGTAGAATAATAGATGTGCGTAAATTTGTTTTTAGCCAGCGAGTGGTTAATTGCTGGAACAAACTTCCATCTGTCGTTGTGGAAGTTGATAGCTTGAATAAATTTAAGGAGGAACTGGACAGGCATTTGAGGGAATGGTGTGATTTGTTTTTGGCTAATGCTGCATAAGCTCATACACTTGCTTTCTTGCATCACATGCCACTACTACTCAGATGGTATTATTCTGGGATTACTGCTACCAAGTACAGTACAGTAATTTAAATTCATCAGTGATAAATCTTTTCTGCGATTTTCAGCTCAACTTTCTCGTTTATGTAGAACATGCTGACATAGCAAATTCTAATTTTAACCAATGTGTTCACCTTTGTTTCAAAAGGAAACTTAGATATTAAGGTTGAACTACCTATATGAGTATCATTAATAAATAGTAAAAGAGTAAGAAGCCCAACTGGTATTCCATCTGTCGTCGTGGAAGTTGATAGGTGAAATAAATTTAAGGAGGAACTGGACAGGCATTTGGAGGGAATGGTGTGATTTTTTTTTTTTTTTTGGCTGATGCTGCATAAGCTCATGCACTTGCTTTCTTGCACCACATGCCACTGCTGCTACTACTACTACAATAATTTTCATTAATTAGAATTACTTAATTAATTTAATAAATCAAAAATAATTAAGTTAATGCTAATTAATTCAATTAGAATTAGAATAAATTTTGTATTCCCGCCTCTAAAAGTTCTTTACTTCTAAAATATATATTTCGTTTGTCAGCAACCTGTACAGGATCATGCGTGCAGTTTTGTCATTGATATCCAGAAGGCCAATGTGGTTCATCGGTTGCTTTCTATTATTAACACAAGCAAAGATTTCTTCTCTACTTTTCTTTGTGCTCTTGTCCAAAAAATTTTTCATTTTATGTTTGAATAAAGTCCCTTTGTACCGTTTTGTTTCCTTCATCATTTCTGCACCTCACGTGGTATCTTCGGCATGCTTTTTCCATATCCAGACCACTCCTATAAGAAGCTCTAGGTGAAAACCTGACTGGTCCTTAAATTTTGCACACCAGTGTATTATTAATACATTACCATTTGCCATATAGCACAAGGAAGCCACAGGGTTTTGCTTCACTAGCAAAAATAAAAGTAGATAAGAAAAAAATAATTATACGCTTACCTCATCGCATAGGTAACTATCCAATTGGCCTTTGAATTTCTTCAAAGTGGCAGCCTCAACTACTTGCGAAGGCAACTTGTTGTCGTAATCAACGATTCGGCGGCTAATAGAAAATTTCCTAAAGTATAGTTCAAATCTCTTCCCCTGTAATTTGATTTTAAGGCCCCTAGTTCTTTATTAGAGCGAAATTTCCTCCTTCATTCATTTTACTAACTCCTCTCGGAGCCTTATAATCTCAGTCAGATCTCCTCTAGTGTGCCTAGTTTTCCAAGCTCTGTATCCTACATAAGCGGAGTCTTTCCTGGTGCAATTGCCCTTTTTCCGATCTCACGACGTGAGTTTCCGGTCTTTGAATCCCTTTAAGAATCTCAATGTCATTTTTCAGATGGGTGTCCATACTTGGACACAGTATTCCAAATGCTATCTTACAATTTCTTCATACAGTGGGATTATGATCTCCCTATATCTACAGGATTTTGTTCAATAAATCATTGATAGAACATCGTGAGCTTTCCTGGCCGTCTGTTTATACCGCTCAGACAATTTCCTATTAATAGTGTAAGTGTATAAGTTATTTTGGGTTTGTTATTTCCAAAGGTGTAAGACCTTGCATTTTGCTGCACGAAAATGTAGCTGCCTCGTTTCTGACCAATTTCGAAGTCATCCGGAAGCGTCATTGCATGTCAATGATCATTTACGGCTATACCAATGTTTACGTTGGCTGAAAATGTTTACATCCCGCCTTTTAACCCTTCGTCGATGTTGTTTATGAAAATCGGTTCTCCCTTATGAACCTTAACAAACTCATGGTGGGTGGTCTTCAGAATGCTATTTCTATCTAAATGTTTCTGGATTGCACTATTGATCATTGCCTCTAAGATTTTCTGAACTGCTGAAGTCAGACTAATCGGTCTGCAGTTATCGACTTCACTCTTAGGACTGCCATTAAGTATTGGTGATGCTTCTCCAATCCATAGGATCTCTCTCTCTCCCGAGTGCAATGACGCTCTCATAATTGTATGTATTGAACTTTCATAGTTCAATACATACAATTATGAAAGCGTCATTGAATCTTAATGGTTCAATACGGTCTCCAGCTACCTGCTTCAAAATTCTTGGTACGGTATATGCCATCTACTCCAGAAGCTTTACTTGCCTTTAGGCTCGAAATTTTTTCTAATAAAAGGTAGTAGTAGTATATTAAGGGAGGCATGTGATGCAAGACAGCAAGCGCATGAGCTTAAGTAGCATCAGCCAAAAAAAAAAAAAAAAAAAAAAGAAAAAAAGCCAATTTCATACATCCATTTCCTCTAAAAGTTTGTCCAGTAGTCCCACCTTGAATTTATTTAAGCCCTCAACTTCCACAACAACAACAAGTGGAACTTTGTTCCAGCAAATAACCAGCCGTTGGCTAAAGCCAAATTTCCGCACATAATTTCTACAATTTTCTTTCCTCAATTTGAATCTATGCTCTCTCAGGTTCATAATCTGAGCAAGCGGAAAAATACCATCAGAATTCAGCATTCTCAACCTATTCAAGGCCTTATACACCTCAATCAGATCACCTCGCAGGTGCCTAGTCTCCAGCCGCTGAAATTTTCAGAACTTAAGCCTTTCTTGGTAAGAGGACCCCTTCGTTTCCCTCATTAATCTTGTTGCCCTTCTCTGTACACGCTAAAGCAACTCTACATCCTTCCTAAAATGAATCCTCCAGACTTGTACGCAGTACAAGTCTGGATGATTCTTCTTTCAAGGGTTAGCCTGACCATTGCCTTATACAAAGGGATAATCACATCCTTTTCCCTACTAGCAAAATTCCTGTATATCATTGACAATACCCCATTACCTGCTCTGGAAACCAGTCTACACTGCTCAGAAAACTTCATATCTGACTGCACAATTACTCCCAGGTCTTTTTCATTTTCTACAACCCTAAGTGTAGTACCACACAGTTGGTACTACACTTAGGTTTACATTACATTACATTACACAGTTTACATTACTCTGGGGTTACTTCTACCCATGTTCAGTACTTTGCATTTGTTAATGTTAAACTTGAGTTGCCATTTCTCTGCCCACTTGCCCAAATATTCTAGATCCTGTTGCAGTAGCAGCACACTGCCATTAACAACCCTGCCAACCTTTGTATCCACTGCAAACTTCGACAAGCCTTAAGTACTGCGTACAGGTCTGGAGTCCTCATTTTAGGAAGGATGTAGATTTGCTTGAGTGTGTACAGAGAAGGGCAACAAGATTGGTGAGTGGAATGAACGGATCCTCTTACCAAGAGAGGCTTAAGTTCTGCGAATTGCAGTGGCTGGAGACTAGGTGCCTGCGCGGTGATCTGATTGAGGTGTATAAGGCCTTGAATGGGTTGAGCACGCTGAATTCTGATGGGATCCTTCCACTTGTTCAGATTACGAACCTAAGGGGGCATAAATTCAAATTAAGAAAGGACGGGTGTAGAATAGATGTGTGGAAATTTGCCTTTAGCCAGCGGGTGGTTAATTACTGGCATGAACTTCCATCTGTCGTTGTGGAAGTTGATAAGTTCAATAAATTCAAGGAGGAATTGGACAGGCATTTGGATGGAATGGTGTGATTTTTTTTTTGGCTGATGCTGCGTAAGCCTATACATTTGCTTTCTTGCATCACATGCCACTACTACTACTACTACTACTACTACTACTATTAAGCCTGATATATCTTCATCAGTATCATTGATGAATATACCAAACAATAGTGTGCCCAACACCGATCCCTTGGGGACTCCATTAATAACATTAGTCCACGAAGAGCAGCGTCCATTGATCACCACTCTTTGTCTTCTCCCACTCAACCATCCCTTTATTCATTGTAGCATCTTAGCCTTAATACCACACTGCTCCAATTTGTACAGCAGTCTCCCATGCGCAACAAGTCATCTAAATAAGCTGATACTAAATAAACTCTTAATTTCAGCATGCATAAAATTGTTGATGCCGAATATTATAACTTTTTTTTGTTTTTGATTTGTTTATGTTTCAGTTATATCATTTTATAAATTAATTTAAATTTGTTTTATGCTTTATTAGATTGTGTGGCGCTGAGTGCATGTCAGCAATTACGTTTTATTTCATAAAGTCTGAATCTTTTGTTCGCACATAATCGAAATTGTGAGTTTCGTATCTGATTTTGATTATATGTATGCGTTTAGTATTAATTATCCTTAATATATCAGAAAAATTCATATGCATTTTCGGGTTAAATATTACAGGATATTATTACTTTTCTCGCCTATTTTACAGGATATCAATTCTTGGGCGGGCTGAATCAGCGTTTTGTGGAAGAGACCTTCATTATTGCAGGTATGGAATTTTGAAAGGGGAGAACAAAAAAAAAAAAAAAAAGAGTAATGTTCTTTTTTTTTAGTGTAAATTTTCGTTTTTATATTTATTTCTTTACAGATTGGTACATGTATATGTATCATAATGATTATAATCTCATTCACAGCTAATGGATTTGATTACTACGTCTTTTGTTATTGAAGGTTACTTAATTTCTTGTTAGTAAAAGTACTGGATCATTTTGACCAAATGAACACTGGAAGTTATCTGCGGGGTTTTTGAGTTATTTTTAAATGAAATATTTTAGGATAGTACAGGGTATAAAATTGAATTTCTAACAATTTTGAAGGTGTGGTCATCCGTATTAGTGTTTTTTTTTATTCATTTTTTTTATTATTATTTTTAAGATTAGCCGTGACAGTGAAGCTACGAATGTGAGTGGCTACTTCTAGCCTCCCATTTTTAACGTATTTTATTTATTATTATTATTTTTTGGTTGAAACCTTAACCGTTTGGAAACAAGGTAGCTCATAACTGTTCTGTTGTATATATTCGTAAGGTGCATAATTTCTTCTTGATTGGGGGAAAAAATTATAACACAAGTGATGGTTTAGGCAGTAATTATAACACTGCAGAGAAAGCGATTCGAAAATTGCTATTTTCGGATCGCTGACTGAACGAACTCAACAGTTTTGCAAATCATAGATGATTATTTGTGATTTGGGCAGATTAAACAAAAAGAAAAACCACTTGTATTATTTTAATTGGAGTGGGTGAGAGTAAAATGGCATTTTAAGAATTGTTTTTAACCAAGGATATGTTATCTTCGGATAAACAGAGAGAAGAAAATTGGGGGACATTACTTCCCTTATATCTTGCTGTTCACAAATTGAAAAGTGATATAGCAATATTATGAGGACTTTGAAGCAATAATGTAATGCCCATTGATATTACCTCTCATACAAAAGAATGTTTCTAAAATTGTTTTTATCTTTTATAACAATCAGAATAGTTTAATGAATACAAGCCACAGAACTGTTGATTGCACATGATGAACCAAGCTCAGTATTATTTTATTTATAAATAATTAATCTGGGGCTGGTTGTGGTCCAGTTGTTAGTGTGCGTGGTCACAAGTAAGGTTTCGGGTTTGAGCCCCGAATGCTGCCATGAAATGTGCAACTGCTCATTGTGAACTGTGGTGCTGAAAATCCAGTTGCCCTTAATATATAATTCAATATTTGTGGTCACAATGAAATATGTGAGCTCTTCTGGCTCAAGAATAAATGGATATTTAATTATTTAAATTAATTATAAGGTTCTTTCAAAATAACTGATTTTACCTCTGCTTTTTATTTGAGCATCTAGTCATTTAGTATCACTGGTTGATTCTTTCTGAAATATTGCATCTCACAAATATCATGGCATAGATTTTAAATGGAGGTACTTAAAACTAGAAATAGTTGATTGAAATTTTGTTTAAAAATTTTTTCAAGTGTAGATGGAAGTAATTTTCTTGGCCATTACTGTTCAATTACTCCCCCCATCCATTTGGCTTATCTTTACCAAACTGCAATTGTAATGTGGCTGCCCTTTCCCATATATCTACAACTTTCAATCAATTATACCTTTCCAATGCAGAGAAAATTATAATGAAACAATTTGTTGCTTCAAAGGCAGTTATTCTGTAGTCCTCATACCATGAGAATGAATTAAGTTTACCACCAGACACTTCTGATTTAGAGGTAAAGGGTTTTATGAATTGGGAAGAGAGACAATACAGATGTTAAATTTGCTATTCCATAGTAATACAGTGATATTTAATAAACATAAATAAGACAAAACAACGCTGAAGTGTTTTGCAATGATAACTTCAGATAACTGAATCACTAAAGATAACAGTTTGGTTTTCTTTAAAATAATCAGGGGAAGGCCTGTTAGGGACTATAGTCCACTCCTACATGATCAAAATAATGTGGATTTTTTTTTTTTAACTGCCATGTAATGTTTAAGCTTAATGATTCCCTGGAACACTGCTTTAGTTCTTTCCCCCCCCCCCCTAGAAAATCTTGGAATGCCCCTGTCAGGTATCATACCAGGAATCCTTTCACAACTAAAATAGACTGGGTTTGGTGGTGGTGGCCTTGTTCATTCTCATGCCAGTATGACTAAGTAGTTCAACACTTTAAAATGCTTACTTAGTACTCGTGTGATTGTCTCTGTTTTACAGAAATAAAGGAAAGGATCAAAAAGTAATAGGACTGAAAGTTATTTAAACAAGTATAATATTTACAAATCACGCATTTTATTTTTAAAGAATAACCTAGGCTATTAACACATTTTTTCCATTGCAAAGAAAGCCCCTTCGGTTTGAAGAATTGAAGAATTTTTTTGAAAATTCTTCAATTTAGCTGGCATAACTTCTGCCTCCCAAGAAAATTAGTTCTCTTTTAATGAATGGATTTTGTAACAGCTAATTGTTTGGGAAGGTAGTCAGAAATAAGTTTTCAACAATAAAGAGGAGCATTAGTGTAGAAATAATTAAGTGCCTAGAGATGCAGTAAGAAGGAATGGATCAGATCTGTGACCAAGGAAAAATTTGAAATTTTTTTAAGTGCATAATCTTATTACAAGTTATTTTGAAATTTACTTGTGTATGTCAGATCTCCCATTAAAAACTGGAAACAAAGGAATTGCATAATCTTTTCAATTTTAAAATATTGGATATGATAGTTTGGCAACTACCAATGTTATATTCCAACTTGAGAGGCTGTCTTAAATTCTTCTTTGATGCTAGGCCTGAATGGGCTGAACTTGTCTTACATTTTTAAAATGTGGGACAATTTTGTCATTTATTGTTATGCAAGGCATGCCACACTATCAAAAAGTTGCGAGTTCAACAGCTTTGCAATGATGTGAACATCAACAGTCATTTCTTCAGTCGTAAAAAATAAATACTGTATTTGCACATGCACAACTAATGATATCTACCATAAAGGAAACTTCTGCACAAAATAAATTGTTGTTTCTCTTATTTGATGATTAAATGAACAGATTTAGATCTGGGACTTTTGATTGTGTTTCATATTAGGACCTAACTCAGTTTTAGGAATATATTTCTTAGTGTTGGCAACATGATGCAAGGAAGCAAAGCTTATATAGCACAGCACTGGCCAAACTAAAAAAAAAAAAAAATAAAATAACAGAAGAAAGAAACACTTAATTTCTCCCTTCCTATAAGTTGTACCACTAAAAGAATGAACAGATGGTCACCATCAGATGGAATCTATTTTAGAAGCAAAGGGGTGATTAATTTGGCTTTTAGATTTAATTTTTAAAAAGGTGATAATACAAACGTATAACAAAATAATGTAAAGAATCTACTCCGATTACATTTTGATCTTGGTCTATAATATAAATCTACCTGAATTTGTTTTCTTTTTCTCTACTTCACTAATCTCTCCACTTAAATAGACTACTTATAGTGGTGACCTTGAGTTTGCCCTTGTGGTGGTAGGACTATACACAATAGATGAATGTTTGTTCCAGCAATTGATTACTCCTTGGCTGAGATAAATGTTAATTTCTGCTCATCTATTTTGCAACCATCCTTTTCCCATTTAAATTTATGCATTGTGTGTTTCATCTGAAAAAAGGTAAAGATGCTATTAGCATTTAGTTTCTTTTAACCCTTTTAAAGCCTTGTACACTTCAGTTGGGTCAGTATGCAACTTTTTATAGTGATTGCAATTGGCAGCATCCCAGTCTTAATAAGAATATCTGTTTTTTGTACCCCAACTAATCCTATTACTATTCTATGCACCCATTTCAATAGAGATGTTGTTTCTTAAATAAGTTTTCCAAACCTGTATGCAGTGTTCCAGGTGTGGCCTGTATGTTGCCTTATGCATCTTTGCCCCTGTTGGCAGAGTTCCTGAATGTCACTTGCAGAACCCCATGGACTGTTCTAGCATTTTGTGAATAAGATTTTGTCAGATATTTCACAGTTGACAAAGATGTGTGGCAGTTTTATTTGTCATTCTTGCATCAATTAAGAAATAGTTATTGTGGGCAGATCATTCTTTGGAGAATGTCAAGTAGTTTGTAGAATCCCAGTTTCACTGCAATCTAGTAAGTTTGAATAATTTGATAAGAATCTGTTACATTATTGAATATAATTGTAAAATTTCAATTAAAATAATTCACATTTAATATCATTTTCCTAATTTTAAAGTAATAAGTGTTGAGAATTTATAGCATAACTCATCATATACCCAGTGTTTCTGCACTGAATTGTTAATTTATTTTTTTATTATGTAATTTGAATTTTGTGGGTAGATGAACACAATGGTGTAATATATGCAATGCATGACAGTCTTAAAATTATTAAAATTTTTGAAAAGGTTATGAAAGGCATTTATTAATAAAGTAAAAGCTAACTTTTTGGTGCTGTTTTGCAACAAATGCATTGATAGCAGTGTATTTCTTTCAGAATTTGATTGTAAGTACATTATGTGGTGATTTTATTTGTTTTTTGTTTGTTTTCCTACTTTGCATATTATACAAACAGTGAGTTGTCTACAATCTGAGGTGGTTGCTATAATTATTGTGTTCATTATTTAAATTCTTTTGCTTCGATGGTTTATGGTTTTTATCACCCTCCTGGCCAGCCAGAGGAAGTGAAATAGAGGAGAGCTAGCCAGGTGGGTGGTACTACAAATGCTAAAAATAGCAACATATTGGCAAGGGCACATGATGCAAGAAAGCAAGCTTATATAGCATCAGCCAAAAAAAAAACCACACCCCCTTCTCATTTCACCCATCCACTCGCTCCAAATGTTTGTCTAGTTCTGCCTTGAATCTGTTTAAGCTATCATCTTCTACATCGACAGATGGAAGTTTGTTCCAGCAATCAACCGCCCGCTGGCTAAAGGCAAACTTCCGCACATCTATCCTACAACTGTCTTTGAATTTATGCCCTCTTAGGTGATTCTGAGCTAGAGGAAGAATCCCATCAGCATTGAGCATGCACAAACCATTCAAGATTTTATACACCGCAATGAGATCACCTCGCAGGTGCCTAGTCTCCAGACACTGTAATTTGCAAAACGTAAACCGTTTTGTAAGAGCAGTCCTTTGTTCCATTCACTAATCTTGTTGCCCTTCTCTGTACTCGTTCCAACAGCTCTACATCCTTCTTAAAATGAGGCCTCCAGACCTGTATACAGTACTCTAGGTGTGGCCTGACCATTGCCTTATACAAGGGGATAATCACCTCCTTATCCCTGCTAGAAAAATTCCTGTATAACAGCGGTGGCCAACAAGTCGATCACGATCTACCAGTTGATTGCAGCTTTAGTTTCGGTCGATCACGACAAATTTTAAATATATATAAAAATAGATTAGTCAAAATCTAAATACAGTATTATTGTTATGTGCCCCACTGCATACACTTATTACAAATAAGCGTATGCAGTGGGCTAGGCACGCTAGGTTTGTCTAGTGAAAATGCACGCAGTTGCGTTGTGGAGAGCATAGTGTGTGTCGAATTGTTATTTAGCTCACTTAATATTAATAACTGGACAGTACTTATACTTAATTTAATAACCTTTGGTTTAAAATTAATACAACAAAAAAGAGCAAAACGTATCATTTTCATCATGAGTGGGAACTAAATACTTCTTTTGTAATGATAAAAGAAAAATGTTGTTTGATTTGCAATGCTTCTGTGGCTATACCAAAAAGAAGGAAATTTAGAAATGCACTTCAATGCACTGATTAGTAGTATTTCTGCATAAAAATATCAATTTTTGGCAATGGCTAAGGATTTCAAAGAAGAAAAAAAAATCCGATCATTTGGAAAATATGCAAGATAATTTGCAAAAATATCCTGTTTTTTGAATTTAATACTGAGAAATATGTTTCTGAAATTGAGGAAGTTGTGGATGATTTTGAAACCATATTCAGTGATTTTAAAACAATTGAAGACATTGTTCGATATATTTCTTATCCATTTAATGTCGACTTAGATACAAAACAAATTGCAGGGGAAAAAAAAATCCTGTTTTTGTTCCACATAACTACATGAATCAGTGTTTTTCATATTTGAAACAAACAAAGACAAAGAATCGCTCTACTCTTATGGACTTGCATACAGAAGATTCTTTACGGTTAGCCTTATCAGCCGCCGATAAGGCAGCCGTAGCCGAGTGGTCAGCGCGGGGGTGCATAAGTACACATGCCTTGAGTACTTAGGTTCAAGCTCGTGGCTGCTAAATACGATGTTTTTCTTGTATTCTGTCTTGTGAACTCTTCTGACTATTTGGTTGTCTCAGAGCATAAACAGAAAATTTAATTTATCTTAGTATATCCCCGATTTTGAAAGATTGGCAAATGACATGAAGACACAAACTTCGCATAAATTAAAATTTTAAATAAGTATGAATTTAAAATAAGAATTCTAAATTGTATTTAATTTTAAAATTTATAAACAACATTTTTCAACATGTGTTGAATAACTTTTTTAACCATGTGCAATGAAATTCTTGAGATGGTAGATTGCAGCACATTTTGAAGAAAAAAAGTAGATCATATCACAAATTAAGTTGGCCGCCCCTGCTGTATATCATTGACAAGACACCATGAGCTACTCTTGCAGACTGCCTGCACAGCTCAGAAAACTTCATATCTGCCTGCACAATTACCCCCAGGTCCTTTGCACTCTCTACCACTGTCAATGTAGTACTGCAAAATTGATACGTTACCCTGGGGTTGCTTCCAATATGCAGTACTTTACATTTGTCAATGTTAAACTTCAGTTGTCATCTCTCAGCCCATCTGCTCAACTTTTCTAGAACCTGTTGCAGCAGCGTACTGTCATTAACAACCCTACTGACCTTCTTAATGTCTGCAAACTTGGACATTAAGTCTGATATACCATCATCAATATCATTAATGAATACAGAAAGCAACAGTGGACCCAACACTGAACCCTGGCGGACTCCACTGATAATATTAGTCCACGAAGAGCAGTGTCCATTGATTACCACTGTGTCTTCTTCCTCTCAACCATTCCTTTATCCATAGCAGTAATTTGCCTCCAGTGTCCTACTGCTCTAATTTATGCAGCAGTCTTCCATGCGCAACAGTATCAAAAGCCTTTCTAAGATCCAAGTATGTGATATCAAAATTGTTTGCATCCAGTTCCTTTGTGACTATATCATAGTATCCAATCAAATTGGTCAGGCAAGACTTCCTCTTAACAAACCCATCCTGTGTCCGAGCTATAACTGAAATCTTGTCTAGATGATCCTGCAGTGCTTCTTTAACCAGTGCCTCCATTAATTTCCCTTGAACAGAAGTTAAACTAACAGGTCTGTAATTACCTGTCTCCCCCTTTGATCCTCCTTTGTGGATTGAGGTCACATTTGCACATTTCCAGTCCAAGGAAGTGCTCATAATTATGGCAAAGGGTATGCTTACTTCCTTTGCTGCTTCCTTTAATATAACTGGATAGATTCCATCCACCCCAGGTGCCTTTCTTATGTTTATCTTCAACAATTTCTCCTCCACTTTACTCTCAGTTATTACAAGATTATCTAGCTTACTGCCAGAGTTTAATACACCTCTGACATTTCCCTCCCTGAATAATCTGATGTGTGGATGTAGATGCAAAATGTTCATTTGGTTTGTTAGCTGCCTGAGAGGATCATCAACAGTTGAACCATCAATATCAAGTGGACCAATCTGATTCATCCCCATTCACCTATATAATGGTGAATGATAAGCCAACTAATACAAAAAACATGTTAGGCTGAATCTTGACCTTGAAACATGTTCACTTCTACCCATGTGTGAGATAGTGCTTCCAGTGTGCTGGAATCCTCAATAATTCGTAAATAATGGTTGAAAAGTAGAAGTTTGGAATTCGTGGCTAAAAGCGAACACCTACTTTTGGGCTAAAATAACCTCAACAAAATCAAAGAACAAATAAAACTTGTGTGCAAAGTTTAAACAGAAACTTTCTGTAAATAGCCAAGAGTAGTTAGTTAATTTTATGTGCCTTTACTTCTGCAGTACTCATTAATGGCCTGATCATATGTGTTGTATTACACTATTTGGGTTCCTTTTTTGAACACTTAATGTGTAATGGCACATCACTTTTAGTGTCATTTGATGGTTATATGCATCAGAGGGAGTGAACATGTTAAGCTACTTCTGGCTGGCTGGTGGAGGAGTGGGTAAAAAATCAACCCTTAGCAAACTGAGTTGCTTGGCATCAAGTATGAAGTTTGCTCGTTTTGAGTTCACTGTAGATGTCATACTGTTGCCCCTCTTACTTCTGGCTCTGTTAATTCACCATTAAAATTGATATACTTCTGACATAATTATTCCAAGACATGTAGGCCAGGCAATGTGAGCAACACAAATTATACTATTTTAAAAAAAAAAGTGATAAATCTTGGCATACTTTGTACAAGGGCACTCCTGCTTGTGTAACACCAGTTTTCTCTGTAAATAATTTGCAAACGTGCTGCTAAAAATAGTTGCGTCTTTCTGGCATCCATTAGTTGGCAAAAGATTGCTTTTCTATTTCACTATCCATGGCGAAACTAGTTTAATACATGAAATTAATCAAATCATTTTATTTTTTATTGTTGAACACATTCAATTCCAGAGCTATTTATTATGCAGATCGGGAGGGCTCTGGCATACTTTATGCAATGGTGTGCCTGCACATGGGTTAACCTTGTGATTATTTTGTTTAAATTAAATTCAAGTTTCTCAGTTTACTTGACTTCTGTCAATTTTCTGTATTATTGAAATGAAAATTTGTAGTTTGTTGGCTGTCATTTGCACATCGTTGGTTTTCTGTAGTAACTGCTAATGATTTATCTGTCCTTGCAGAATGTTGTAGATTTTTCAGCACTTCACTTTTGAGTTTTGTGTTAGGTGCATCTGAAGTCTTGTTCTTTGCAGTTCCTACTTATTCTGCTTTTAACAGGCAGTTTTTTCGTAAGAACTCTAAAATCATTTTGTTCACCCTGTTTATATTGAATTCTTGGTGTTTTATGTACTGTTTGTAGGAGGAATTGTTGCACTGATTACTGTAACAATATAAAGACAGATTGAAATCCTGAATATCTGCCGGTTACCCTGAGGATGTAAATGTGCAGTTATTTCTGAAACTCTTAGGACTAATAAATTATTGCTTTTTTTTTTTAACAACAGTGTGATTTTATTCCTTACTAATAATGCTTAGTTGACATACTTTCTCCTCCAGAACTAAATGCCTGCTGATTACAAGCAAAAATGAAGGTAGGTAAAAGGTTGGGAATGATGACTGCTTGTAATCCTTATTTGGTTTTTAAAAAAAATTGCATATTGATTTTTATGAACCTTGTCTGTGTAAGGTAATGTATACAGTATTGTGTTTTAAATTTTGGATTTGACAGGTGGAATTCAGATGTTATCAGTCACTTAATATATTTTGTGAGAAATTATTAGCTGTTAATACATTACCGGTATTATCACAGTTCCCTACAAATATATAGCTGTCAAGCTTGGTGCATTATGGCCATGTTGTCCTTGTGCTGTAAAGCCCCCAAACATACAACAACAAGAACTGTCAAGCTTCTTGTGGCGCTTCCGTGGGCAGGAACAGCAGTGTGTAACACACGCTTCTTGATTAGACCTGGGTTCTAGCCCGTGACCACCAAATACGGAGGATGCGCAAAAGTCAGGGAATGACCACCGCATATCCCCGGAGCAATATGGCCTTAGTTGCTAATGCTCCTGAAAACCAAATAACAACAACAGTTTCTTGTGATAACAGCATGAGATACTAATTGAGCAAAAATGCTTATTTTCTTTTGAAATGTTATGTTTGTTATTTAGTTTTTAGGGGCATTAGCAACTAAGGCCATATTGCTCCGGGAATATGCGGTGGTCATTCCCTGACCTCTCCGCATCCTCCGTATTTGGTGGTGACGGGCTTGAACCCCGGTCTAATCAAGAAGCGTGTGCTACACACTGCTGCTCCTTCCCACCTGGCTACGGAGGTGTGCCTTCTTTTGAAATAATGTTCACATTGGAACAAGAGACGGCATAAAATCTTTTCCAACCTTTCAAATCATGTACAGGTTTTTTAACTCTCCCCCATGCATTTCTCACGGAGTTTTTTGTAATTACAAGCACGAAAGGTTGTTTCCAAATTCTATAGTATTCTTGTACCGTTGTTGGGCTGAGAAGCCAATGAATGCATTTGCATTAGGTCAGCAAGGATGAAAATAATTTTGTTATTTACAAAATGCAATCAGAATTTGGTGTTTTCTGTAGTGCAAATTCACAGTTTCTATAGAAAAATATTATAAAATGATGTCAAATGGGGGGAGGGGGGAGTGTTTTTAATTGATCGCTCTGTCACATAAGGTCCTGTTTTTCATTGAAGATTGCTTATATCAGCAGTTCCCAACCTTTTTTTTTTTTTTTTTTTGTTCTCAAACCCTTTTCAACGTATTGCAAACCACTAAGCCTAATTCTCTAAAATCGTATAATACTGAATTTTTATTATACGGTTTTTATACATTTTTATAAGCAACGTTGTATAATAGAATTATTAAGTACCTATACATGACAGTTGCCTTTGAGAATTAAAAAAAATTTAGTATAGAAAACATTTATTTTACACGGCATTAGTAGAGGTATGTGATGCAAGAAAGCAAGCCTATACAGCATCAGCCAAAAAAAACCCTGCCCATTTCACATCCATTCACTTCAAAAGTTTGTCTTGAATTTATTTAAAACACTTCTTCCTTGAATTTATTTCAGCTATCAACTTCCACAACAACAACAGGCGGGAGCTTGTTCCAGCAATCAACTACCCGCTGGCGAAGGGCAAATTTCAGCCATCTCTTCTACAACTGTCTTTCCTCAATTTCAGTTTATGCCTCCTCGGGTTTGTGATCTGAGCAAGAGGAAGGATCCCATCAGCATTGAGCCTGCTCAATCCATTCAAGGCCTTATACATCTCAATCAGACCACCCTGCAGGTGCCTAGTCTCCAGATGCTGCAATTTGCAGAACTTAAGCCTTCCTTTGTAAGAGCACCCCTTTGTTCCCCTCACCAGTCTTGTTGCCCTTCTCTGTACTCGTTCTAGCAACTCTACATCCTTCCTAAAATGAGGCTTCCAGACCTGTACGGAGTACTCAAGGTGTGGCCTGACCATTGCTTTATACAAGGGGATAACCACCTCTTTGTCTCTGCTAGCAAAATTCCTATATATCAGGAGTGGCCAACTTAATTTGTGATGCGATCTACTTTTTTCCTTCAAAATGTGCCACGATCTACCATCTCAAAAATTTCATTGCACAAGGTGCACAAATCGAGGGATGACTGTATATTTAAAATTCATTATGATCGACTCGTTGGCCACCCCTGCTATATATCATTGACAATGACTTGTCAATGATATATAGCAGGGGTGGCCAATAACTCCATGACTTGCTCTGGCAACCTGTCTGCACTGCTCAGAAAACTTCATATCGGAATGCACCATTACCCCCAGGTCTCTTCCATTCTCCACTACCCTGAGCGTAGCACCACCCAGTTGGTACATTTCTCAGGGGTTACTGCTACCCATATGCAGTACTTTGCATTTGTCACTGTTAAACTTCATTTGCCACTTCTCAGCCCATTGTCCAACTTACCTAGATCCTGATATACTGTATGATAGTACACTAATTACAGTATAAGGAATTGTGGGAGGTCTGATTCTTTTGTTGGCAATTCTTTACTTTATTCCTATATATCCTTTGTTTATTAGTTATAATTTTTATAACCTTTTTACCACAGCCGAATGGTGTAATACATATCAGCACTTTCACACCAATCTCCCCAAGTTAAATCCTATTGTGCATGACCAGAATTAATTACTGTATACATTTCGAACCAAACACCAAAAATTAATATTCAACTATTTTGTAGTTTACAAAAATATACCTATGTAAACTAAGCAGACAGCATTACAGAATTTTTAGTGCGAACCACCGGTTGGGAACTGCTGGCTTACATCAACATTGAGACAGGTACCTGTTGATAATTTTGTTTTTAATCAGCTAAAGTGATTGTGATGTGGTTATTGAGCTATTATTATAATCTATCCACAGAAAAGAAACAATAGATGTACTCAAAACAACTGTGCATGAGTATCACATGTTTACTTGTAAGAGCCCAATTAGACTATAGGATTAATTCTAACAAGGGCAACCAGTTGGATATTGGCTCAATTTGAATGAAAGATTAAGAGTACATCAATGTGGCAAGGCTTTTGCAGTAAGATTGGCTCGATTTGATTTGAATGAAACATTACCTCAGTTTGACAAGGGGTTTTGCAGTAAGGATGGCTCAATTTGAGCCCTCGGCACTTATGCTTATTCTTGTTTTCATGTGTTTTTGTTTACACTCATTGTACCCTTTCCAGGGGTTTTTCTGTAGCCCATTGGTCAGGAGCGGGAGTGCAGTAGCACATGCTCCTTGAGTAGACCGGGGGTTCAAGCCCCTGACTGCTAAATACAGTCGATCTGCCAACCCGCACTGGACCAGCGTGGCAGATTATGCCCCATTTCCTTCAACGTGAATTGTTGAGGAGGCTTCCATCCTGCAGTGGGTTGATAATGGCTGCAGTTTACCTTTTTTTTTTTTTTTTTTTTTTTTACTCTTTCCATGAATAGAGGATAGATGTTTGCATAGTTTGTGAATTTCTAAAGAATAATTAGAGGATTAATTTTTATTATGATACGGTTGTGCTCTTGGAACCATTCCCAGATGATTTGTGCCTTGTGATATTGCACATTATCTGTCTGGAATAACTTCTTAGGCTGGTGGTGTTTTTATTTTTATTTTTTCTCTCTATTTTATCACCATAGGGTATGTTTGAGACCAAAGCAGTCTTTATGTTTTGACATTTACAACAGTTGTTCCTTCTTGAAATCTAAAAAAAAATTTTTAACTTCAATTTTTTATTTGGTAGAAATTCAGGTGGTATTGACTACTTATACATAATTTCAGAACTTGTGGTGTTGTTAAGTCCTTTGTATATTTCAGCTTTGCACATCATATTTTATAATCTGCTTAAACCCATACTTTCAGACTGAACTTTGCAGGTTTCTTTGGCATATACATTCTGACAACCTTTAAGAGGAATGAGCATTTTGTGTGTACTCTAAAGTTGATCTTGGGATGTATATCAGCTTGACTGTATAACATAGTCATTCAAAATTTCAGATACAGCTGCTGCCTTTTTGGTATGCAATCTTTTTCTGCAAGTGTCAGCATTGTAAGTCTTGGCAGTGATGTGATATAATGGAAGATGTATTTAGTTAACCTTAGAGAACAAAGATCCTTGTGATTGGACTGGAAAATGAATTGCATCTACAATAATTTGATAAAAGCTCTTTTCATAAACATCAGTAAATGAATAAATGATGTAGTGATAGGACTTTCGTGCACTGAGTCACACCTCATTAGCTATACCTGCTCTTTCAGTACCAGCATCGTGTGTGCATACTGGTGGTGGCTATTAATCAGCTAAAGTGATTATGTGATGTGGTGGCTATTGAGCTATTATTATAATCTATCCACAGAAAAGAAACAATATAAAGCAAGTGGACAGATGCTTAGGAATCCTGTATAAGTTCAGTTTAGTGTGAGAATGGGCAGATTTAAGCAACTTAAAATGTGGCATGTTAGTTAATGCAAGCATAGCATTTGAGTATCTTGGAAACTGCAACCCCTCTCATTCTTTGACATATGTTTGAGATTAGTCCAATAAACAAATAACATCTAGCCAGTGATGATTCATTGGTCAGAAATGGCTCATTGATGCAAGAGGCCAACAGAGAACCAGTGCAACGCTGGTCAACCAAGAACCAGTGCAACGCTGGTAACTAAAGAGACATTTCAGAGTACAACTTGTCATGGATATTGCAGCCAATGACCTAACCAGATTCCACTCCTTCAGTAGGCGCCTCCGTAGCCAGGTGGGAAGGAGCAGCAGTGCGTAGCACACGCTTCTTGATTAGACCGGGGTTCGAGCCCGTCACCACCAAATACGGAGGATGCGGAAAGGTCAAGGGAATGACCACCGCATATTCCTGGAGCAATATGGCCTTAGTTGCTAATGCTCCTAAAAACCAAAAAACAACAACAACTCCTTCAGTAAAGCACAAGGTCAGATCCTAGGTGTCAATAATTGAGGCTGGTGATGGTGGCAGTGGTGTGCATTGGCCTCTTGATTACCAATAGAGCAATTTACAGCTAACCTGTGGCAATTTAGATGCCACAGGTTAGCTGTAAATTGTTCCTGACCAGGCACTAGCTCTCATGTTTGCTGCAGAATTCTTTGTCACACTTGTTCAATGTATCTGATATATCATCCACCTGAGAAGCATTTTGATCTATTCCCATCTAAAACTCACTATTCATGACGGAAGATAATTCTTTGTCTGTGTTACTTTTTTTTTTTTTTTTATCTGCAAACATTTGAGAAAAATCAAACTCAAACACACTCATGGTTATACAGGGCATCCATAAATTATTGACCACATTATAAACGATTATTAAGTTCAAACTAGAGATGATATTTGAATAATGTTTGTCATTTGAAATAGCCATTCAAAGAGTTTTTTATATAGCTTCATGTAGATGTCACTAGTGTTGAAAGCAGCGTTGAAACTGGACAGTCTATAGTGCTGGAGAATGTTTGCTGTTGGTATACTTGGTCAGATTGAAAATGATGACTTCCTGAACAAAATTTTCTTTAGTGACGAGTCTACCTTCCACCCACCTGTCTGGTAAAGTCAACTGCACAACCTTTAGCAGCACAGTAATTTTGTGATTCTGCAAATGGCACCTCTCCTCATTGGGCTTTGACTGTGTCAATTTCTCACTGAGCATTTTCTAGGTCCATGGATTGGACGTGGAGGACCAGTTCCCTGACCCCTCCTCACTCACCATTTATAACCCCACTTCTTGACTTTTTTCTGAAGTTATGTGAAGGATTGGGTGTATTGTACGCTCCTTGCAAATCTGGATGAGCTTCTCAAGCAAATGACAGATGCAATTGCTTCCATGATGCTTAAAATGCTAGAAAACACTTGGCACAAAATTGTAAACTGTTTGGACATTCTATGTGCCTCAAATAGTGCCTGTGTGGAAACGTTAACTTTTTGAGTTCTTTCCATTAAAAAAACTAATCAGCAAGAGATATTGGCATTGTTCACATTGCCGATATCTGTTGTAGTTACTATTATATAATAATTTTTAATGTAGTCAATAATTTATAGATACCCTGTATTCAAAAGAAAACATTTCATATATAGAATATTAATAGATATTTTATAACTAATTTAAAATTTTATTTTTTAAAAAATAAATTCTATACATAAATTTGTCTTATAACATTAATCTATTTACTATGCATTTGTTATAGCATCCTACTTTTTTGTTAATAACTGTTTCTTTTATCTGCACAAGGAGAACACTGCATTTGTTACTTCCATATTACTCTTCTGCATATGATGGCATCTACTATAGCTTTGAAAATTTTGTATATACAGGGTGAGTCAAAAGTGGCTTCACACTAACTTTTTATTATGTTTACATAGAAGAAACATTGTACTGGAAGAAAATTAGTACAAACCCAAAGTTACAGTGGAAGTAACAGTTGAAACATTTTGATGCTACTTCCCATAGTCATGCATCACACATCCCATTGGTAAACAGCCTCTTGCTAGATGCCAACCTACTAACATTGGTTAGTAGGGGAGACTTACTAACTTGTTAGATCTGGTAAGTGAGCAGCCCACAGAATTTGCCCTGCATACCTACCCATCAACCTAGAAATTGATGATCCAAACAGCTTTATACATCCTTATTGAAGTGAGGGGGTGGGCAACTTTTTTTTTTTTTTTTTTTTTTGCCACTTTAGTACATAACATTAACTTAGGCACTGTCTTTGTGTTCCAAAACCGTGTATTGCATTTTTTACTTCCTCACACTCTTATTTTGTGTGTGCTCACCTTACCTGTGATGTAAAACATGCACTTATCACTGAACACAATGTTTTATATGCTCTTCCATGTTCTGCCACTTTAGTAAACATAGCCATAGAGGATGTCTGATTTTGTCATCATCTGTAAGTTGTATGGTTTTAGATTAGATGCAACACTCAACACTGTTTTATGTGGTACAAGATCTGGGTTTTTTTTTTTTTTTTTTTGGACTGTGGATGAAGCTCCTCACTTACAGTAGGCATGCTAGTCTTACTGCTGTGGTACCCAACATTTAGCAATTACAAACGGCTTGGCAGAGTTTTGCTGAATCTTGTACTAAATTTCTGCTTAACTTGCATAGTAGGCATTTTTTCCATCTGAAAAATGCATTGTGTTTTCTGTACCAGTGCAAGTCACCATTTTTGTTTCCACTACAGTAGTGCCTGCCATAAGTGCTACTAAAGCTATCAGTAACAAATAAACATTAAACTCCCACTTTAACTCTATTTTTACCTATCTCAAGTTATGAAAATGAAACTACTTTTGACTTATTCTGTATGTATATGTGTGTATTTATATATATCAAGTTAAAAAAAAAACAAAGTTTAGTATGGTCAGTAATCTTTTATTTATATATTTAACAGTTTGGAAGACAGCAAAAGATTATGCAGTGTATTTGGGAGTTTTCAAATTCAATTTTAGTACAGCGTTTGGTTAATAGCCCTATGGCTGCAGCAGCACTAATGCTGCTGAAATATTATGTTATTAAAATTTCAGTGTTTCCAGCAGAGTTTAGTGCAATTATTTTAAAAGTTTCTGATAGCTCCATCTTCATCAAGACATGTCGCATAAAAAGGTGAAGTCTCCACGTATTATTGCACAAAATCATTTTGTGAATGGCATAAGATATGAATTCTGAGGTGGCAGAGCTAAATTCACAAGGAAAGTAAGTAAAAAATTTCTTAAAAATAAAATTACCCTTCCCGAATGACAGTATAAGGTCCAATTAGAGAAAGTGAATGGATATACACAAATATTTTGATAATTATCACTCTGCGTGGATGCATAGTTCAACTTGGAAAAGTTTCCATGCCCAGAGCTTTTTAAATACCTGTGTAAGTATGTATAGTGGTGGAAATATAGTGACATTCAGATTAATTATCTGACTCTGCAAGATTCTTATATATGGTATTGTTTGTGAATGTCTTATATGTGTGGGTACAGTGAATGGACATGTTCTTTATATTGTTCAGACTAACATTCTGGCCCTGCAAGGTTACTGTTTGCTCCCAACAAGAAACCTGCTATGGGATTATAAATTTGCTCATTTAGTTTATTACTTGGGGAATTTTTAAGGAATGTCCTAGATGCTCTTGATTTGTACATAGCTGGTTGTAAACCCGTGCATCAGGAATCTGTGTTGTGCATTAAACGATTGGTATCACGTTATCATCTTCCATGTAACGTGTACAGGAAGATATATTTTAAGGGTGTATATGGACTGTGTTCTCAGTCCTTTTCCTCTGAAACTATCATAACTGTTTCTACATTGTGACATATTGTACATATCCAAGTTAATAACTTGTAATTTGTCAAATGCGTCACTTCAAGGTGTAACCACTCAGAGAATTGGAATACGAGACACTTCTAAGACAAGAATAGCGTTCTGAGGCTGACAATTACAATTGCATATATATCATACACCTACATATGCAGCCTATTATAAATCAGTATTATGTGCTGTGACAAATGCTTTTACTGAGCAGCATACCTTGCATTATTTTGAATATGTTGCAGGTGTTTAAATGTTTTAATAAAAACTGTAGCGTGCTTGCTTATGTTTCACTGCTTGGAAACTGGCATTTTGCTTTTATATTAACTTTAGACAAACTAGATGTCTGAGGAATGGCAGCTACCTGTTGTTCTGGGCAGTCTTGAACTGCGTTGTCATACTGCTTATAGTAGACAGCAAATAAATTTTTTTTGATATTTTTTCATCCAAGTTTGACTTTTCCCATTGCCCTATTATTGCTTACTAGTGAATCAATTAGTTTTTATACCTTTTATTTGTGCCATGACATTTCAAATATGTGAAATGATTGTGACCTGCCATGGTATTTATAAACCAAAAATAAATGTCATGTGATAGGGCACATCTAATAATTTTATTAGTATGAACTTTTTTGAAGCTGTGGATAAACCAGAAACAGCCCAGTAGATCCAAATTGGTGGCATAAATGTATGAACATTTGTCATTTTTGAAATGAGTGAGACAAATTGGATAAATGTATTAAAAAAAAAAAAAAAAAAAAAAAAAAAGAGTATGGTGAAAATTGTATGCAAGTTTTTCATGCATTAGTGTACTTTTTGGAGTAAAACATGTGTGTATCCACATTTTCTTCATTCTTCCCCTTTCATTTTGTCTCTTTATTTATACAAAAATCTTTCTTAAATTAAATAATGTTTAATTAACAGGAGTTAGCAAAAAGTCACTTCCCATTAAAAAGATACTTGCATGCAACTCATACTCCTTAACTATTGGGTGTGCATTTATGCACAACATGGAAATAAAAGTGGAACCAATTATTTTATTTTTGGTGACTGTAGACTAACTCAATTTTTGAAACAGCCCAAAAAGTAACTTGTGTCACAATGACCATTACAGGGTCATTGTGACACTAGTTATCTTGTAACAGTATATAGCAGCTATTAATTATACCATGTATTAAAATGCTATTTGAATACAGCAGTAATATAATTGCTTATTAAATCTGTAAGTAGTCAATTTTAAATTAATTGTATACTTATTGAAGCTTTTTAACACCAGATAAGCTGTAATACAGTAACAAAGGTCATTTATGTGCAGTTAGGTTACATAATCGTGTGGTAATTATTATGTTTACTTGAATCATAAGAACTGTAAGTAAAACTGAGCCATATTTCTTTTGGGGAATAGACAAAGCCTGGATCGTGAGATACTGAGAAAGTACTGAAAAGGGCATTGCAATAAACAAATATTTTTGATTCCAGGCTGCAACTAAATATTTCTGGTCTTATCTTTTTAATGAGAGCTTTCTGTAGAAAGTGATAATCATCTACAGGAATTCTAACGTCAATTGACTGATGGTTGTTGATTTATTTTGTACATAAAGCACATTTTAAACTATTGTGTATATCAGCTTTTCCCAAACTGTTCTGCGGAACACTAGTGTTCCATGAAAAATCGTAATTAATAATTAGAAAAATAAAATAAATAAATTTTGCATATTTGAAGTGTACACCGCATTTGTATCATTATAATTTTTGACATTTTTTATTTATTATTATTATTTTTTTTTTTCTGTTATTAATATACTGGCATAGACTAATAATCATATGACCACTGAACTCTTTATTTTGGCGGGTTTTTGCGTAGAGGTAATGACAGAGAAGTAATACGTTATTACTTCTCTGTCATAGAGGTAATACATTATTTTGAATACGTTGCAGGTGTTTGAATGTTTTAATGAAAACTACAAGGTAGTGATCTAATATGCCATTCATATGCGATTTAGCCTAGAGTACACAGGTTGAAGGAGAGAGGGAAGCGAACTGATATCATAACTAAACTCACTTCCTTGTATAAATTATTTTTTGATAATTATCAGTATTTCGAAATATTATTATTGAAATAAATGCCCATAGATTTATGATTGAAAAAAGGAACTTTAAAACGAGAAGCAAGTACGTCTAGTATTGCAACTGTGGTCGATGAAAATGAACACAATATTGTCACACTTCAAAGTGAGGGTGAACAGTCACAGCTTTTTGTTCCCAAAAAATCTGTAGTGAAAAAACAGGAACCAACTAATAAAAGACCAAAATGAAAGTATGATGACAGTTATTTGAATTTCGGCTTTACCTGTGTTGGAAATAGATGCTCCTGATGCACAGTGCATCATATGTAATAAAATATTAGCAAACAGTTATTTGCTAATATTTTATTAATATATAAGTATTCTGTAAATATATTGTGAGATGGAAAAGTGTTCCGTGACTAAAAAAGTTTGGGAAAAGCTGGTGTAGATGATTGTAGTGCTCCTTCAAAGAATCATTTTTAAACTGCTGCAGTTTATTTTATTTTATATTTTCCCTCAATAGTTTTCATACACAATACTGAAAAATATTCTTTGAAAAAAAAATACAGTAAAAGCTTTGTTATCCAAAAATAGATGGATGGTTAAGCTATTCTTGTTATTACCATATCTTCAGATCTTAAAACTGGGACTTGTAGCAGACCACTGAGATCTGCTAAACCAGACAAGGAAGCAACAAGTGCACCAATTTGATTTTAATCACATCATGAACAACAAAAGTACATTATCCAGCATCCACATCACAGTTTGAATAAAGAATAAAGTTTGAATAAAAATAAAATTACACTAATGGCAAACATCTGCATGTAATGTAGACCAGGGCAAACTATGGGCCGCATGCGGTCTGCGAGTTTTAATTGTATTTTCGAAAAAAGGTTTACTTATTTGTATGCCTTTTTGAAAAATAAATTTGTATATGTAATACATTATAGAATTTGTCAACTTGTAAATTGTTTTATCATCTCTCTATTATTCAAATTGAGATAGAATTTGAAATTGTGCTCGAACCGGAGCGAGCCAACGGGCACTTTTATAACGGTATAATTTGCAGTTATAAACTAACTGCGTGAAACTACGGTAACAGACAGCCGGTGATGGCAACAACGGCTTTGCTGCAGTGGCGGAGTAATAGGATAGGACCGCTGACCGGCCACAGTTCCAGTCTGTTTTCTCTGGCGGTCATCCCGCAGTTATTTTTTTTGTGTTGTCTTCGGTTATCATCTTGGTTCCAGTAGCGATTAAAATAATATTTATGCCCTTTTAAAAATGAATAAAAAATGAACAATTCAACAAGAGCATCGTGTCTTCAATGAAGAGTGGAACACAAAATATTTTTTTTGCTAACATAAATAACGAGACTGTTTGTCTCATCTGCCGGGAGAGTTTCTCAGTGTTGAAAGAGTACAATATTAAAAGACATTTTACTACTAAACATTCCGAATATGGTGCCGATTTAACTCCGGAAACAAGAAAGAAAACTGCTGATGGATTGATTCAAAATTTATCTAGACAACAAAATGTGTTTACGCTGCTAACTAAGGAACAAGAAGCTACCGTAGAGGCAAGTTTTGTTATTTCTCATATAATTGCAAAAAGCAACGAGCCTTTTTCTAATGGAGACTATATTATCTCTCTATTATTCAAATTGAGATAGAATTTGAAATTGTGCTCGAACCGGAGCGAGCCAACGGGCACTTTTATAACGGTATAATTTGCAGTTATAAACTAACTGCGTGAAACTACGGTAACAGACAGCCGGTGATGGCAACAGCGGCTTTGCTGCAGTGGCGGAGTAATAGGATAGGACCGCTGACCGGCCACAGTTCCAGTCTGTTTTCTCTGGCGGTCATCCCGCAGTTATTTTTTTTGTGTTGTCTTCGGTTACCATCTTGGTTCCAGTAGCGATTAAAATAATATTTATGCCCTTTTAAAAATGAATAAAAAATGAACAATTCAACAAGAGCATCGTGTCTTCAATGAAGAGTGGAACACAAAATATTTTTTTTGCTAACATAAATAACGAGACTGTTTGTCTCATCTGCCGGGAGAGTTTCTCAGTGTTGAAAGAGTACAATATTAAAAGACATTTTACTACTAAACATTCCGAATATGGTGCCGATTTAACTCCGGAAACAAGAAAGAAAACTGCTGATGGATTGATTCAAAATTTATCTAGACAACAAAATGTGTTTACGCTGCTAACTAAGGAACAAGAAGCTACCGTAGAGGCAAGTTTTGTTATTTCTCATATAATTGCAAAAAGCAACGAGCCTTTTTCTAATGGAGACTATATTATCTCTCTATTATTCAAATTGAGATAGAATTTGAAATTGTGCTCGAACCGGAGCGAGCCAACGGGCACTTTTATAACGGTATAATTTGCAGTTATAAACTAACTGCGTGAAACTACGGTAACAGACAGCCGGTGATGGCAACAGCGGCTTTGCTGCAGTGGCGGAGTAATAGGATAGGACCGCTGACCGGCCACAGTTCCAGTCTGTTTTCTCTGGCGGTCATCCCGCAGTTATTTTTTTTGTGTTGTCTTCGGTTACCATCTTGGTTCCAGTAGCGATTAAAATAATATTTATGCCCTTTTAAAAATGAATAAAAAATGAACAATTCAACAAGAGCATCGTGTCTTCAATGAAGAGTGGAACACAAAATATTTTTTTTGCTAACATAAATAACGAGACTGTTTGTCTCATCTGTCGGGAGAGTTTCTCAGTGTTGAAAGAGTACAATATTAAAAGACATTTTACTACTAAACATTCCGAATATGGTGCCGATTTAACTCCGGAAACAAGAAAGAAAACTGCTGATGGATTGATTCAAAATTTATCTAGACAACAAAATGTGTTTACGCTGCTAACTAAGGAACAAGAAGCTACCGTAGAGGCAAGTTTTGTTATTTCTCATATAATTGCAAAAAGCAACGAGCCTTTTTCTAATGGAGACTATATTAAAGAATGTATGACTGAAGCTTGTGGAATTTTGAGAATATAAGTTTTATCTCGGCGAACCGTAGTAAGAATTGAATGTATCGATACAAATTTGAATGAGCAATTATTATGAGTATTAGAATCCATAACATGGTACTCGATAGCTCTCGGCGAAAGTAATGACCAAAAGAATGCTGCACATTTATTAATTTTCATACGTGGATGTACCTCTAATTTTGAAATTATTGAAGAGCTTCTTTCAATGGAATCTCTTAAAGACCAAACAACGGGAGCTGATATATTTGAAAAATGCTTAAGAAGATATAATTTACAATGGAACAAAATGGTAAGCGTAACAACTGACAGAGCACCAAGTTTGACAGGTAAAAATGTTGGAGCGTTAAAGAAAATTCAGGATAAACTTTGTGAAAATTATCCCGATTTATAATTTAATTATAATTCATTGTATTATACATCAAAAAGTATTGTGTAAAAATGTGTTAAAAGTTGAACATGTCACATCTTGTATTATTAAACTAGTAAATTTAATACGATCAAGGAGCCTGAAACAGACAATTCATTAATTTTCTTCAAGATATTGAATCCGAGTACACAGATATTCCTTATCATAGCCAAATTCGATGGCTTAGCTTAGGAAAAGTTCTTCAGCGAGTACGGGATCTTAAAGATGACATCGTTCTATTTTTAAAACTGAAAAATATTATGGACTTTCCCGAATTAACTGATAATAACTGGATTTGTGAATTTGCGTTTACCCTGAACATCGTGACACATTTAAATACTTTCAACACCGTGTTACAAGGAAAAAATTTATACGCCCATGATATGGTAAAAAGTATTTCAATTAAAGCTCCACTTGTTCCTTCGACATTTATTGATTAACAAGGTAGACCACTTTCCAACAATGAAGTTGCTGAAGATTCCAGAAAGCAAATTTTAAAAAATATTGTGAAATTATGAACGCTTTGAATGATGACTTTTCATGAAGATTTGGCGACTTCCAAAAAATTGAGACAAGTTTGGCAATAAATAGTGCACGACCCATTTTTCAATAGAAATTGATAGTGCACCGAGTGAACTACAGCTTCAGATTATAGATCTGCAGTGTGATACTGATTTAAGGGAATTGCACCATCGTGAGGAAATCTGTAAATTTTACAATACTCTTAATTCGGACAAATTCGACGAACTTAAAGATTTTGCCCAAAAAATGTTGGTTATTTTTGGATCAACCTACATATGTGAACAAACATTTTCCATCATGAATCTGAATCAAAATTCTTTACAATCAAGCATCACCGATGAACATTTACAAATAGTTTTAAGAATCTCATTAAATTCTTGGTTGTTAGAGAATAATTTTTTTATGTTATATTTCTTCTTCATGATAACAAATAATATATATCTAAAAATAGTATTTTACGTGCGGCCCGCCTTTTTGAATTCCTAATGTTGCCCTTAAGCCAAAAAGTTTGCCCGGGCCTGATGTAGACACATCTAAGAGTACATTGAACAAAACACTGGATATTATTTATATCTGTTATTATAATAATACACTCCAAGAACAGACTGGTGTGATGTTCCTTGCTGCTCTTCCATTGATAATTTTCTCTTTCTCTCTCTCTCTCTTTTAATGTAAAGAGCATCAACACATCACAATTGCAGGGTCGTGCAACAAAATTAACTTTTTGCAGCCCAGTCACAGCCCTTTGCGGTGACTGGCCTCTGAGAAAAAAAATTGATTGTGTCTAAATCTGGGCTATAAGGTAGCTTCAAAACAGCCTCATATCCCTGTATTGAAATTTTCAGTCAACATACTTTGCTAGCTGATGCTTGAAATTCTAATTTTTTTGGACATGGAGATATTTTATGGAAAAATTCCTGGAACCATCTCTTGTTTTTCTGACCCTTGATCCACAAAACCCACCGAGCAATGCTGATAAAGAGTTTCATCCTTTATGTATGGCTAATAATTGATAGTTTTGACAGGTCTGATATTTTGGCAATCAGAAACTCAGTAAATGTAAATTGTTTGAATGATATATGATCAAAGATTCTTCCATTGAAAGATTGGATAGCAGCTTATGAACAGTTTTGCAGAAATGCTGCCTTATGCACAGTAACAGGAAACTATTGACTAAGTGGAGAACCTAGTCCTGAGGTTTTAACTTACAGGAAGTAATCTGATGTTATTTTTTTTTCTAAACTTTTTTTGCATATATTGGTTCTAGTTTCCATAAATATAAAATGACACATTTATATTTGGCTGTTATATAATGAAAACATCTGTACAGAATAAAAAAAATGACAATTTGCTGCTATTTTAATGAAAATAATTGCACAAGGTGTTGGGAGAAGTTCATGCATTGTGGACCTATGAGTATATTTATTTTATAAATACTGTATCCCCTTTTTTTTTGTTCTTTGCTATAAGCTAATAAACTACTACTAGCTGCTTAAAAATAAAATAAATAATGATACAAGGCAAAAAAGTTAATATTAAAAGGAGGGTGCATGGATAATCAAATGCACAAGCATATGGGATTCCACTTTATAAGGGCGGGGTTTTTTTGTTATCTACAGTGGCAGTTTTTTATCTACAAAAAAACTGCATCACTTGTGAATTTTGCAATTACTGTGTTTTGCCTGCATTGTGGGTTGCAAAAATGTTCGAAATGCATTTGTTTGGGCAAATGTATTCGCACAGATATATATATCTCTGTGAATGAAATCCAATAAAGAGACTCCGCCTAATTTCTGTAAATATTTTCCCAAAAGGTAAAGTGTGTAATTAATGGGAATACGAGAAATCATGCAAATGACAATCATCACAACCAAACATACATTTTATTGCATTTACATGTACAAACTGAAATGACAAATTAACATAATAGAACTATGTACTGTAAATCAGCAAAATAAGTCCTCACTATTTTGTTGTTCCTCCTCGAGCTGCAATTACAGCCGTGCAACACTCTGGCATAGAGTTAATCAACTTCTGGATATACTGTTGCCCAATTTCATGATACCACACCCGTACAATGCTCTCGTGCAGCTGAATCTTACTTGTTGACTTCTGAGCAATTTTAGACAACATTGTGTACCAGCAATTTTCAGTAGGGTGTGGACTGTTGCTGGGCCAATCCAATACTGTAATGTCAGCATTTCTGAGGTATGGCTGCACCTTAAGGAAGAAAAATGAGGGAAAACATTGGTATATGAATGTTTTAAGCCTTGTGACATAAGAAGACAAACTCATCATTAAATCTAAATAGCATAAAACTTGCCAATTTTGCTGTGTGGCAAGGTACTGAGTCCTGTTGAAAAATGCAGTTTTGAATGTCTGTGTGGTGATCCCTAATAACGGGTTTCAGACACTCCTCCAAGATAGCAGTGCATGTTTCTGCATTCACCGTTCCGTTAAAAAACTTAATTCGCCTCAACCCTTTGCTTGTTATCCCCAGACCATCTGACCAGCGGGGAACTTTACAGGCAGTGTTATGCAGTCAGGATGGTATGCTTCAGATTTTCATCTGACACATCGCTTCCCAACTGAGCCATGCAGGTTTAATTTCGATTCGTCAGAAAAGATGACTGTCCCATTGCTATTTTGTCCATGAAACATGCGTTTTAGCCCAAGCAAGTCGCTTCTTCCTCATTTGTTAGATCAACAAAGGCTTCTTGGGCCGATACACATGCAGACCACATTCTGAAAGCAGTCTCTGGATAGTTCGTGCACTTGTTTCAACACCATCTCAAAGTCCAGTTTTAGATCAGGAGCACTAGCATGTCAATTACAAAGGCATAGCCAAATATCGATCTTGGGAAGGCATAGTCGCTCTCTTACAGCCTGATCCAGGTCTTGTCTTCACATTACCAGTTTTATGCTTTAATTTCAGAACCCGGATGCAGTTAACTGGTGGCAGCCTATTTTCTCAGTGATAGCACGTGTAGAAAGTCCTTCATGGGACAGAGCAACAGCTTAACTTTTTTTTCTTGGTGTCAACTGAACGTATGGAGCCATGCTTACACCTCTGCAAAACAGGATACTAATGAGCGTGTATACCCTTCCAATGCTGTATTTATAGAAATGGCTGATGCAATACCTTGCAATTACTGTCTGATACAATAGAAGTGTTATCTGATGTAATACCTTTGCTTTGTGATAAACAAAATGACTAATCAAACAATATCTTATACATTTCACTACAAGTGTTACTTTTTTTAAGATGCAGTTTATTTGTCCACCATCCACTACTGTTACTTTCTTGAAACAGTAACTTTGTATAAAATGTCTGTTGCACAACTTTATTTTTGATTGTTAAAAAAAAAAAAAAATTTGCTAGTGGTCTAACTACCTCAACCAGTCTACTTCATTGCAAGAAGTATAACTCAGCCTGTTCATAAAAAGTTACTCGAACAAATGTATGGGGTAATAAACAACTCCATTGAGTTTAGATCATTGCTATTGACCCAGTTCAGAATGCACTGAGGAATATAGCTGGATCAGAAGAGGGCCCCCCACCCATGAATTTCATTGCTGCAGTTACCAGATGCCTGAGGTTAAAAAGCAGGATGTTGAAGGCAAAAAGGATTGACAACAAGTATTGAGCATTACATAAATTTTAAAAATTCTTTGTGTTTAATGTTTATTATAGCATTTTGTGTTTATTGTAAACAGACAGGAGTAATTCAATGGTTTTTTTTTTTTTTTTTGTTACCATTAACTTGGTTGCTTTTTGCCTTTTAATTGTAAATTTCTGGTTAGCATACCTTGACGTTCAGAAGTTTGAGTAATTTTCTTTCATTCTTGCAGAAGAATGAAAATAAAAATTCAGTTTATGTTAATTTTATTACACAGTTTAAAAATTACACTTATTTTTAATTTCTACTTAAATGAAAAGAAACTTAGTGAATTGGACAGGCAATCAACGTGGAGGCATCTCTGACTACCCATCCCCACATATTCCATTAGGAATAGGCTCTTGTTGGTTGATATACTTCATAGAAATTTTGGAGTGGGTGGAAGTGATTATTAAAAGAACTTTTGTGCCGGCTTTGGTGAAATGTGTGGAAGGGAGCCATTGATACACTGTAGAAAGTAAAGTGTGACATTATCACTGAATTTTAAAATGCCAAAGAAGAAAAGGCCAGATGCCTGCTGACCCTACATTTGGGAGAGTTCATAGTTAATGTTGTTTCATATGAAATATATTTTTAAATACTTTAAAAAGAACTGAACAGGAATATAAACAAGTATTCACATTTGTGATACTGAATGCATTGTAAGTCTAGTTCCAACATAACAAATGTGTGTACAAGTTTCATTTATACCTAGGGCAGGTATTTTTCTATGACACAGTAAAACAGCAGAAACTGAGCCCTGCTTTCTGTGTATGTCAAACCAGTAAACTCAGCTGGTATTATAATAGAATAAAATCATTTCTCAAATGGATTTTGTCTTCTGATATTGCTAAAGGAAAGCAAGTCCAGTCATATATATTGGTTTTTATTGTTAAAATATTTTAAGTGGTCAAACTAGTTATTAGTTGATTGGTTGAGGTAATCATTGTCTCACTGTACAAAAAAGTTCTGGTTAATACAATGTTTTTGATTTTAGGACAGGATAATGCAGCTTTTACTGTATTTTTTTTTTTTTTTCTTTTCTTTTCTTTTCTTTTTTTGTGTTATGAACTGTTTAATTATAGGTACACTTCCTTTGGGTGCTGACAAAATTAAGGTTGATGGTTCAGTGGTTGATAATCAACTTTGTTTCATAAATCTTTTAAAAATATGAAAATTACAGGATTGTGAATTGTGCCTAATATGTATCTACCAGTCAGCATTATAATTGGTAGTTTGGAAAATACAGGGGAAAAATTCTAAAAAAAAAATCTGACCATGGTTCAAATACACTTGTAATAATGAAGTTATATGGCAGCATGATCTTCCTACATTAGTTTGTTGTTTTTCATTATGCCTGCTTATATAACTCTCAAACGTTTGGTGCCTTTAGTAGAAAACATAATCTCATGCAAGGATTTATATGGAAAGTGATTTCTTGTAAGCCCCTTTGTACCATATTTTGTACATAGTAGTCTTTAGTTCTATACTGTTAACTTAAATGATGTGAAATAATGATACTATTGCTAAGTTGCCTTTAAATCTTACAACTGTATTCATTTGCTTTCATTTCATGGTTTCTGTGGATAACAGTAATTTGTACTCCTTTTTAGTTATTTTACATTGGTTTTAGTTTAAATACATTTTAGATTAGACTAACACAGAATAGAAATGCAGAATATTTCAGCAGATACAGTGTGACCTCATATAATGCGGTGTAACAGGGTATAAAAATGCAGTTTATGATTAAACACAACTTTTTTTTTTTTTAATGTACACTTAGCAGAAGCAAACTCTATACCTCACAGAGCAAACCAGCTACTGCAATGGTTTACAAATTATGGCCACAGAGTTATTGTATTCTTTTCTGCAGTATATTCCTGAGTGGATGATTCAGTTTTTATTAACAATAGTGATTATCCAAGAGTAACTACTCTAAGTGTTTCAGTTTCTCCCATCTTGCCTCAATTACAAATGCAATAAAAATATACATACACCACTCGGAGACACTGACAAAACCAAACATTTTACTCAGAGAGGAACCAGCTACACATTTGTTAGTTGTGATATATTCAGTTACCAATTTTTGTAAATGGTAGCAGACGTCGTTCTTTTCAAGGTTAAATCACATTTAGAATGTCAAACTACTAAATGCATGATGAAAAGTTGCAGGAATTGACAGTTTGTATATTTTTATGAGTTGTTGCTACGTTTATTTGCATATAATATTGTTAAAGAATAATATTGCAGCACTGTAAAATTGGGTAGTAAATGGATGGCCATTGCACAAAACAGGAGCTGGAAATTTCTGGAGAGGCCTTCATCCTGCATTGGACTGAAAATGGCTGATGATGACTGTAAAATTCACTTGTGTTGTTTGTAACCCATTTTGTCTTCTACAGAAAATTATTTCAGAAATACCATAACATGTTCACTGCTGCATTTGTGAGTGTCGTCTATTTGTGCCTTGTGGCTCTGGCATAAGTTGGGAGTGCTTTTTTTAGTGAGCAAATTTCAACTGTAAAGAATCATCAACCCCAAATAGCTCCACCATC
Organism: Mastigoproctus giganteus; assembly: GCF_048544385.1. NCBI lineage: Eukaryota > Metazoa > Arthropoda > Arachnida > Uropygi > Thelyphonidae > Mastigoproctus > Mastigoproctus giganteus. Next base: position 15,293,945 of record NC_143582.1, read on the forward strand.
TGTTTGTTGCATTTTAAAATCGACAAATACATTTGAATGATATTCAGAATCCTCATCACTTGAATATAATTCTATTTCGGTATCAGATGTCATATTATAAACAGCTGATTCACAGTCATCAGCTTCAATGTACTGTCCATACCTGTTCCTTTTTGGTTCTGATATCCCTGGCTATGGTTCCATTATGACAACCCTTTGTGGCAAAATTTTATTAGTAGATATACTAAGGACTGTTTTATTATTATGTTTACAATCTACCTTTTCCAGACTGATGCAAAAATGACTGATAATAAACTGTCACTCTGGGTGTATACAATCAATCATACCTCAGGCTACTGGTGTGAAGAATGGTGTTGTTTTTTCATCTCACAAAGTCATTTAAAGTTAGGAGTGATTGTAGACAACTGAATTCTCATGTCGGGTGCTACATCCAGTCTGTACGATATTTCGATTTTGTTTAAAAAATAAGTAAAATTCAAAGTAGTCATTACAGAAATTATACATGGATCATTTGGGAACCACTGCTCTAGACAGTGTGATTGACACTCAGCAAAATCCCAGTCATAATGCAATATCCCAGGGTTCATTCAGTGTGCTGATATTTCTCAGTTGTTCATTTCATGTGCTTTTCCTTTTGTAGTGCTCATTTATTTACAACAATTGGGCGGATGCTTATTTGTAATAAGGCACAAAAATTGAAATTTGTTTTGACGCAAGTTTGTGTTCAGACAGTGAATTTTGTTAATCATGTAACTCAGGAAGTACTAGTGGGATGGGGGGCTTTTTTTTTTTTTTTTTGTTCTCACATTTGACCACTCAGCTAGAGTAGCTACTAAATTATATGGCTGACTTGTTCCTTATTTCCTAGTTACATGCTATACTATAAATTGGATTCCTTGTAAACGTCTATGTCGTCAAATATACGTGGTCTCAATTCTAATCTCAACGATATCCATTTCCACTTGCAGTCTAACAAACCCGGTGTACTTTTTCTGACAAAATCTCTGTTATCGGTTGGTTCAACTACTGCTCATCTCAGTTGCCCAAATTATTCGCTGTATGATTCCTTTTGCCTCAAAGGTGTTACTTGGGCATATGTCTGTTCCGATATTGCCTGCCAGAGACTTGGTAATTTGGAATCTCCTCTCTTCGATCTTCTCTGGCTTAAAATCTCTCTATCTCATTGTGTCATTCACATGTTCTCGCTTCGTTCTCCCAACTCCACTAATCACTTGGCAACTTCACTTCCTCTCAATCCACAAGAACTTTGACTTCTACTAGTCCAACTTTCCTAATAGTGAGGTAATTTTCCTTGGTGATTTTTAATGTTCACAACTCCAGCTGGCTTCCATTTTCTAGTCACACTGACCCAACTGGTCAAGATGCTGAGGCTTTTGCAATTACTAATGACCTTGCACAGATTGTTCATTTACTTACAAGAATATTGGACAATCCTAACCATACAGCCAACATGCTTGATCTTTTTCTCACAAACAACCCTTCTAAGTGCACCGTTAAAGTGAGTGGTCCTTTAGGTACTTCAGATCACAACTTGGTAATTGTCTCTTCTCCAGTGGAGCCTTTATCTCGTGGCTATTCCAAACCTCGTGTTGTTTGGCATTACAAGAATGCCAAATGGGATGACCAGCGAGATTTCCTCTTTTCCTTGGTTGGATTACTGTTTCAAAATTTCTGATGTCAACGCTCAGATCATGTCAGTGAACTTATTCTTGTAGGAATGGAATCCTTTATTGCACACTCCACTTTAAAATCTCGTCCTTTATCTAAACCTTGGTTTTCCAATAAATGTGCTAAGGCTGTTCAAGAGAAGAACATTGCATATCGTAATTGGCTTGTTTCCAATTCTTCATTTTCTGCTTACACCAAAGCTCTCAACAATTGTGTAAAGCAGTTATTAATCAGTCCAAACTAGATTTTGAACAGGCTAAGGGTAGAAAACTTGCTTCTTGCCCTAATGGTAGCCGAGCATTCTAGTCTCTTGCCAAAGTTATTGTCTGCAACTTTTGCCCAACTTTGCTCCCACCTCTGTCAAAACCAGATGGTTCTGTTGTCACTTCAGCCAAGGATAAAGCTGACCTGTTAGCATCCCATTTTTCTTCCAACTCATGTATTAATGAACTTGGTAAAACACCTCCTACCATTCCTAACATACTCCATTCAGTGCCTCCTGTGGTCTTCTGCAAAAGGATCTCAGAAGGATTTTGATGAATCTTGATGCCAAGAAAGCTCCAGGTTCTGATGGAATTTTCCATTTGTTCTCAGAACCTGTACTCCTAAACTTACTCCTGTTCTTTACCGCCTTTTTTCACTTTCTTATTCCAAAAGTGGATATGAGCAAATTTCCAAGCAGAAGGAAAATTCTGCTTGGAAATTTGCTCATATCCACCCAGTTCCTAAAAAGGGTGACAAATCCCTCCCATCCAATTATTGTCCCGTTGCAATTACTTCTACTCTTTTTAAAGTAATGGAGAAATCAATTAACCGCCAACTCTTAAACTATGTAGAAACCTTCCGTCTGATCAACGATCGCCAGTATGGATTCCGTCAGTGTCAATCCACTGGTGATATTCTGGCTTATGTTACCCATTTATGGACAAATTCAATGGAAAAGTTTGGTGAAACACAAGCAGTTGCTCTTGACATCTTAAAGGCTTTCGATCATGTTTGGCGTAAAGGTCTTCTAAACAAGCTTCCATCTTATGATTTGCCAACTGTTTTTTGTAATTGTTTATCCAGTTTTCTCTCTGATCGCTCACTGACGGTGATGGTAGACGGCTCTGTCTAACTTCTCCACTAATGCTGGTGTCCCCCAAGGTTGAGTTCTCTCCGCCATACTTTTCCTCTTATTGCATTCCACTTTCCAACTTGAGAAACCTTGTCCTGCTCAATCAGTTTCAACTTCTCGAATATCTGCTAAAAATTCCTTAAATGCCGATCTCCAGGTAATTCTCCAGTGGGGCAAAGACAACTTAGTTGATTTCAACCCTTCTAAAACTCAGTCTTGTCTTATATTTCGGAAAAAGGATTCTTCTGCTCCTATGCTTATCTTTAGTGACACTCCGATTTCTAGGCAAAATGATATATCTCTTTTGGGGATTACCCCGACTTCTAATCTCTCTTGGCACAAGCACATTACAAATATTGCTTCCTCTGCATCTAAAAAACCTGGTTTTCTCTTTCGCTCTCGGCGCTACTTTTCTTCCAAACAGCTGCTCACTCTGTATAAATTGCAAATCCGCCCAGCCATGGAATGTTGTTCCCACATCTGGGGTGGTGCCCCCAAAACCTCTCTCAGGCTTCTTGATTCCATTCAGAAGAGGGCAGTTAGGTTAATTAATGATTCATCTCTAACAGAGTCTCTCCACTCGCTTTCTCATAGACGTACTGTTTCTGCTGCATGCCTTTTCTATTGATACTTCCATGGGCACTGTTCTTCTGAATTGGCTTCTATTATTCCCAATCTCTCTTTGAAAACAGTCCGAACACATGCCATCACCAGCCAACATCTATTTACTGTCCAACTTAACTCACAGAACCAACTTTTCATCTTCCTTGTTTATTCATTCAACTGCTGTTTTCTGAAACAACCTTCATACGTATTTTCTGAAAATTACGGTCTGCAGGAGTTCAAGTCTAATGTCAACAAATATCTTCTTTCGTCTTCTCAACCTCCAACCCAAGTACTATAGGTTCTAATATCTCTTGTTTGTGGTTCAAAAAAAAAAAAAAAAAAAAAAAAATCATCTCTAGTTTAAGGTGCAATATGGTCTGAGTTGCTGATGCACCTAAAAGCCAAAAAACCACTTTTGTTTGGGAACACTAGATCATTATAATTTCCAGTTTTGAATTTTTTTGATGTGAAAACATCTTTGGCAGCATGTACTAAATTTTTCAAACTGAAGTAAAACCCTGTTTGGTAACAAAAATGAGAGACAGAAATGACGTCATTTCCTAAATGATGCTAACTCAATCACTAACGTTGATTCGGTAGATAGTGGGTGTGAGCATAAAACATTACATCGTTCATAACTTTGGTTCTAGGTGTTCGATTTTAAACAGTTTTGAATTTCGTTAAAGATGTTTTTGCATGAAATAAAGCATCTTTCATGCATACAAGGGTACACGGTTTTTTTTTTTTTTTATGTTGAATGCAGTTTTTTATTACTTTAAAGTACAGAATTATTTTTAAAAAATGTGCAAAATAAAATTGTTTATATAAAAACATTTGCTTATTTGGTTGGCTTTAGTCACTGTGCATTTTTTTTTTAAAAAAAAATTGAAAAACTTGTTAGATTTTATTTTCAGCTTGGAAATAAGTAAATGCACTGTTTATAATGTGGTGTTAGAGTTGTCCCCTGACACCTGCACTATATTGAGGTTGCACTGTTATTGAGTTGTTTTATGTGTGCTGTTTTTTTTAACATATGTGTATTTGGCCATGTGATCTTGTTTTCAGTCTTTTTTTTTTTATGACCATATGGACCCTAAGAGTATTTTATAGTTATTGTCTTATTAGCTTGACCTGTTAGTTTAGTGAATATAATACTGTTAAAGTTATTCTGACTTTCAGACTTATGATTAAGGATAGCCCTTAATAGAGAATGTGTTTGAATGGAATGGTTCTAAACTGAGAACCTCAATTGATGTTCCTTTTGTATTTTTGTGATAGGAATGCAGTCAGTCATTTTTTTTAAATTGAACTGCACAAAGTTACTCTCCAGAGTAAGTAAGAACCCTTTTCAGCTATTCGATTACTTGTCAGATTTGGTACTGCTTTTTGTGCTTCAGGGTAGATAGAAATTTTTTCCCTTGATAACAAAGAGGAAGTTGTGCAATCAATATTTTCCATGTAATCAAAGTTTTTTATTTTGACTGCAAGTGTTTCCTCTTGGTTGGTGCAATATGGCCGCTGCAGCCTCTTGGACCATTAAACCTTAATAGCAACAACCATTGCTATTAAGTTGGTAGTGTATGATACTGAGAATCTGAAAAGCTATGAACATTTGTGTGCTGTGATGAATTTGTCACTTGCAGTGCAAATCAGCCTGTGGATACGAGCACAAATTTGCAGTCACTGATAGTAAATCTATCAATCTTACTTATGTAATTCTACTGAATAGTTACATTGGCCATTTATACATTAAATAAAGCTAAAAACGGTTCACTTGAAATGGAGAGGAGGGATAATTATTGCTGGAATATGGAAAACTAAATTATGTGCTCTGACCTAAGCAATCCTTCCCATGCACATGGGGAGAGAAGGATTGCTTTGATCCCCACTTTTTGTGGCTCTTTCACTGTTTGCTTAATTAAAATTTCAAGAAGTGCTGTTGAATAGGGTCAGAATGAACTTGCTAGCAGGTTAAAGATGTTTGGTTGCCCAGATTTTTTTTTCTCACCTGCACTTGCTACTTCTGTTATTATATCATGAGCAAAATATAAATTGAGTGTAATGCATAAGAAAATGTGCAGTTTAAACCAACCAGCCACAGTGAAAATTAAAAAAAAAAAAAAAAAATCCACAAGAAATTGACAACCTCTGTGGCATAGTCAGTAATATTTATGTTACCTGTAAAGTGGGAAGATATATGGATTTGAATGATATATGGAAGAACTTTTTTTTTTGTCTTTAATTAGTCACCCTGATTCACACTGAGGTTTATGAACCTTTATAAAATTCGCAGGCACAAATCTGCACGAGGCATGTTGTAACCTCAGTTTTCACTGCACTAAAAATAAAAATCCAAATCAAGCGGAAATTCTTTTATGGAGAACTTGTTTCGTAACTAAATATGTTGCTTGAATTTGGGGTATCTGCTTACCTGGATTGAGTGTAATGTCCCAACTTTTGTGCCATTCGGCGGTTCTGTGCTTTTTTAAAAATTGATATGTAATTAATACTTTTATCGTTATTATGTTTTGTTTATATATATTTATTGTGAATCATAAACTAGTGTGTGTTTGCACACACACACACACACATGCTATTTTATTTATTTATATAGAATAATGGGCACAACAGGCTTAAATTGTAGTGTAGTTGGCCATTTATATGCAGATGCCAGTTCCTTTGCATTTTATTGTATGATAATAAATGTTCAGTTGTATATGTGTGTACTATCCTATCAAAAGTTATGGAACATCCTCCGATTGCAAGAAATTTTGGCCTGTAAAGGTCATCACTGGTTAGCCTGGAATTCATTTCAAACATGTACACTGAATCTTGAGCACATGGAGAGAGCCACCGGTTTCAAAGGGGAGTGTTGGATGCCATGTGCAAAAAATAACTGTGTACTGTATTGCTCCGTGGTTAACATTCCCACTGTCAATGTCGACCTGGGATGAAGTGGAACCAGGGACTGGTACAAGCAAACAGATTGCTGGTTTGTTTCACCCCCATCCCCTAGAGAATCTGAGTAGATTTCCATGCTTGAGTTTTCACAAGAGCTGCATCCCACAAGCCTTTGGAAGTGACACAAATGCATACCATCGATTGGTATGGAAATTGGTCCTGTGAAGCAAATCACGGCACGTGCTCTTCTAGTCTAATCTGGTGAGACATGTTTTAGGTATGATGGATTGAGACCACTTAATACTTGGATGTGTTGTCTCTATTGTGACATTAGAAGGAAAGATGCCATGGTTTTGGTGTGTTTCTTATGATATGGACTAGAGCCGTGGATCACAGTGTATTGAATTGTGAATGCTGCATTCTACACCGATGCTCTGTGTGCCTTAACAACAGATTTCTACAAGAAGTTAAATCTTCCACGATGCACTGAAGCAGTCATTACTGCCACAAATAGGCCAACACGTTAAATTAATTTCTTTGAATGGGTAAATACCTGTTTTGCTCATACCTAATTTGTGTGTGTGTGTGTGTGTGTGTGTGTGTGTGTGTGTGTGTGTGTGTGTGTGTGTGTGTGTGTGTGTGTGTGTGTGTGTGTGTGTGTGTGTGTGTGTGTGTGTGTGTGTGTGTGTTGTCTACTTTTATTTTTCCACTGAGGGATTTCTTTGTGGAAAATTCTGTTAAATTATTTTTAACATTTCAACAAGCAAGGGATATTGGCTTTTCTTTTCTGATTTTATAATCTAGCAGTCCTGGTTTGAGCTGTGAATTTTGTTTTTTGAATGTGTTATTTACTTGCTGCAAGATATTTTGAAACAGTTATAAAAGTGCTATAGGTGTTTGTCAAACTATGCTTATTGCTCAAGACTGAATGAAATGAGACCTTGTAGCTCTAAGATTAGTTGTAAAAAATTGTAAATGTGATGAGCACATCAAAAAAAATTGATGTGCTCCTATCCTTTTCATTCAGATTCATTGATGTTAAAAATCTCTACAGAATTTTAGTTTACACAGAAATTCAATATTTAGATTTCGGAAGTAAGACGATGCTTCTAAATAGTAGCAAATACTTCACAGTTTTAGCAAATACGGTAAAATCCCATTCATAAGTACCTTTTTTTTTTTTTAATTTCACTGTATTGAAAATACCTTCAGGTCCTTTATGACTTCCCTTATTATTAATAAGTCACATGAACAAAACAGTTCTGAAACAAAATTCAGTAAAGAATTATTTATTTGCAAAGTTACATTTGAGCCTAAAATGTATTGTTTAAAACAAAAGGAAAACCTGATAATTAAATCTAAGATTACACACCACTGTAATGATTGTGATAAAAAGAAAAGCATGATGTGCAATTTTTTCGATTCGTGGGAATCTCCCACGAGTCCAAAGATGCCCTCATAATTAACCTTGATGGTTAAATGCACTCTCCCTCAAAACTACAGTGTATATGCCATCAACTCTGGGAGCCTTACTTGCCTTTATGCTCAAAAGTTTTTCAAATAAACGATCGTCTGTAATTATGGCATGACTAATTTCATATGGCTTAGCCTCTTCTCAGCATAAGGTTCTTTCGTCAGTAAAGACCAGTGCAAAGTATCTGTTCAATTCATCCGCAGCATCAGCTTGGTTATCTAAGACTTTTCCACACCCAGTGCACAAGGGTCTGATCTGATTAGCTTTCTTTGTTATATTCACATACTTGAGAAATTCTTTGTCCCCATTCTTTGCTCTCTTAGCCGACACTTTCTCATATGCAGTCTTGACCTCCCGACCTTATTTGTGGGTGCCTCCGTAGCCAGGTGGGCAGGAGCAGCAGTGTGTAGCACACACTTCATGATTAGACCGGGGTTCGAGCCCTTGACCACCCAATACGGATGATGCGGAAAGGTCAGGAAATGACCACCGCATATCCCCGGAGCAATATGGCCTTAGTTACTAATGCTCCTAAAAACCCAATAACAAACAAACCTTATTTGTGGTACTACAACAGATCACCATGTACCTGTTGTATGCTTTGGTACTCTTCATCCCTCTAACTGCCCCATGCTATCTTTTTCTGTTCTATTTGACCAGCCAGCTCTGTAGTCATCCATTTCAGCATCCTTCTCCTGCAGTATTTTCTTAAAGGTATGTATGTGTTCATGGCATCTGTGATTTTTGCTTTAAAAGTATTTAATAATTCAAATGTATTTGCTATCCCTCGTCAATCCTCCCAATTCACAAATGCCATATAGTGCCTTGAACTGTCAAGTTAAATGTTAAAAGAGACTTATGGTGAATTTGTGCTTCCATATAGTACAGCTTGCAGGTGGGTGATTTAGAATGTTTAAAAATAGATGAGATTCAATCACAAAAATCAGCATTTCTGCAGATCCAGCCATTGCTTTTACCACAGAAACCAAACCTGTTTCTGTAAATGTGAGAGAAGATCATTGTATAAGAGTAAGGCAACTGACAGATGTTGAGAATATCGGTATGAAGCATGCACCATATTCTCTGGGCCATTTGCTTATGACTTGTTTGTACATGCTGGGTTCCAAAGCTACTTGCACCTGAGCAACAGTAAGTTTCCATGGAAGTTTAAGAGTTGCAACAGATGGTTACTGAAGATGGTGAATCTCTGCACAAGGTGATACTTTAGTGACCCTCACATCATGACAATGTGAGACCTCACCTTGTTCATATTGTCATTGAGTAGTTAGCCAACATTGTGAAATGTGGTCTTCTTGCACTCTGTGATTTCCTTCCCCCACCAAAGTTTAATGAAGGAGCTGTGAGGAAACTGTTTCCAGTCAGAAGTTGTAAAGACATTGGAGATAGAATCTTGAATGCATATCAAAGTGACTTCCACCACGCATTTGAAGAATGGCAGAAATGTGGAGTAAGTGCATTTCTTCAAATGGGGACTACTCTGAACCAATATTTTTTACTTTTGTAGTATTTATTTTGTAATTTTATTTATTATTGATTTTAAAGTCAATATTTAAGTAAAATAAACATGAAATTTCTGCTTCTGCACATTAAAGTGAAGCAGGATGTATTCAAACAAATATGGCTATTCTGAAGTCATTTTCAAAGGTATCTGTGACAACGAAATTTTTGCTATGGTGAAATAGTTTATAATAGTTTATCCCCAGGAAGTTATAGTAATGGGATTGTACTGTACTTGCTAAGCACAGTAATTTCAGACTGCTACTTATAGTAAGATAATTTATTTTCCAAGTGTAGTGTATACTATTTTGTAACTTGAATGAGATTCTTATCCATTGGTTACTAGTCTTGCACTTCTAAGATTAGTGCGGATAACATTTTAGTTGTGTAGTTTTATCTAGCTTATTGCTCTGCTATTCTAAGCACATTATATAAACTGCAGAAGCAGAGGTGAATATTTCAAATATACTTTCCTATTATTACAAGGAAAGGTGTGTGTATTTCTATAATAGCCTTAGTCACAGTGCCTTTCCCCTCCTCCAAGCATGCAAGAATTTGGTATAAAATTTAGCTTTGTTGCTATCCATATGTGGATAGTGAGGTTGCCAAATATTTGCACTTGCATTTCCGAGAAAGAGGAAGCTATTTTAGCTTCATTTTTAGGGGCAAAGGGTGAATATCACACACATTAAATTAAGGGTGTGAAATTACTAAGCACCAAACGAAAATCATCTTGTCAAATTCAAACTTAATATTTTTAGTGCCAGTATATGAACCATTACATAGAATACTTCCAGGATGGTCAAAATGATCACAAGCTTTACTCCTGGTTAACAAATGTCTGTTTTTTAGCTGCAGATTCCCTAGTGAAGTTTGCTTATAATTGTTTTTGGGTTCATAGTCACCAATGAAGAATAGAGAATACAAGTTATTTGAATATGAAAAAATTTGAACTTGCATGAGTTCATCATACAGTTATTGAATGATAGTATGGAGAAATAAATCAGTTTCTCTATATAAATATCTGACATTATAGATATTGTAAGCTTACTGCAACAGGAATCTGCTAATCAACTAAATAGTATAATTACTGATGTGAGCCAGTGCTGAAGTGATAGTCAGCTTCTTGGCATTTGTTGATAATGGTTTCCAGTAATCGGTGAACATAAATTTCTGTTTTGAAATTTGATAATGTTTGTGGCCAGTTTGGAAACCTAAATTTAAAACATGTTTCTGTTGAAAATTAAAATGATTAAAAATAAAAATGCATTATCAGTTGATTTGAGCCTGTTTTGGACTTGAGATTTCATGTATTTGTTTCCATCTTGAAAACTCAGTTGCAATTGTCTTTTAGCATAATTATTGAATTGCAGATTTTCTTATTTTCATGGATATCCCCACCACCTCACCATCATTTTTTTCAATGTTTCACGATTTGGAATCATTGCATGCAATAGACAAGGTCCAATCAGCTTTCTTCTGATTTGTTTAGACAGTTTTTTTTTTTTTGCTGTTAACATATTTGTTAAATTAGCTATATACTTGTATAGCTACTTAAGGATGTATGAGTTTTCTTGCCCAATTAAAAGTTATATTATATGGGCTAAAATAACTGACAGTTTCTTTTTCTTTAGAGATTGCAAAAAAAGTAATGATCTTCTGAGTACATCAGTGAAGTTGCAGTAGAAGTTGCTTTACCTTACAATTACAATATCAATGGAGAGTGAAACAGTAACGCAGAGTAATAATGAGGATTTGTCAGCTGCTAATCAGCCTGACAAACAGCTAAGTGAGGATATACCAAGTGAAGAAGCAGAAAAAGTAGAGGAAATGGATGCATCCATTCCAAATGGTGAGGAAGAACATGCACAAGAAACTACACAAGACACTACAGAAGGAGAAGGGGAAGAGAAAAGTGCTGAGCAAAAAGAAGGTGAAGATGATGATGATGATACATCAAAAATAAAGGAAGGTGGCAGTGAAGCAGACACTGGAAATAAATCTCCTGAAAATAAAACAGCCACTGAAAATAAAAGGAGTGAGAATGTTTTGCGTGTTATATCTAATAATAAAAAACTTTTTGTTACTGGATTTCCAAGATCAGTAAGAGTCAATTATCTGAAAGCAGTTTTTAATGAATTCGGAAAGGTTTTACAAGTAAGGTTTGGGAGAAATGTAACCAACCGTCGTTCACCATGGTATGCAGTAATTACAATGGCGAGTAGCAAAGATGCCACATCATGCATTGAAAACCTTCATCACACAGAGCACCATGGGCGCAAGATATCTGTTGACTGGGTGAGAAAAAAGGTAACTACCAATGCAGGTGCTGCTAAGAAATCAGATGATAAAGAAGCAGGTGAGGAAAGTGGAACAACTGAAAATGCTACCAAGGGAGATAAGGATTCACAAGATGCTGATAAGGATAAAGCCACAGGAAATAAAGGAAGGCAACGCTCGAGACGTCAGGGTTACAGACTTAATTCTAGGCAGCAAAGGGGCCCTCGTGGATATGGGGGTCGAATGCGTGGAAGGGGAGGTCTTTTGGGTGACCGCGGCTTTAGAAACTCCAGAAATTCATTTGACAGATCTGTTGGTCCATATGCTGATGATGTGAGAGATCGTTATGCTGATCGAATGAGACCTACTGATATGCGCAGATCATCAGCAGGTTTTTATGATCGCAATGAGCTTGAATACCGTGAGGAGTTGTATTGTCTACAAAGGGAGAGAGAGTGGTTGATATCTGAACAACAAAGACTGGAAACATTGAAAACTCTGAAAATTGAATGTGAAGAGTTCAGAGCAGAAAACATGAGGTTCCAGGAAAAAATTCGATACCAACAAAAAATTAGAAATCAACAGAAAATGAGAAGACCACCTTTTGCAAGACGTCAGCAGAAACCACGACCTCAGCGTCCTCAGCAGCAGCAGCAGCAGCAGCAACAACAACAGCAGTCTCAACAAGGAAATAACATTACTGGTGCAGATCAATTTGCTAAGAAAACTTCAACTGCTGAACCACAATTCTTGTTTACTTGGTTTGATTAAGTTGAAGCAGTGATGTTATATAGTGAACACAAGCAAATTATCTTATGACATGGAATTCATTAGACTTGAATATCTCACATGATTTCAGTTTTGTATTGAATTTGAATTTATGTTGTATTAAGCTGCATTATATGTTCTGTGAATATGACTGTCATTTTTCAGTGTTGCATCAGTGGTTCTGATAATATGCAACTTTGTCTCATTTTATTGTACGTATACGTAGCTTAGTTGGAATTTTACCCACTTCTGATTGCATAATAATAAAATATCCTAAATAGCTAGCATTTGTTTTATGTGCATTAATTCGTTGTTTTAACATGGAAGGTGGTAACACTTAAAACTAATGGAATTTTTATGGCCATAAAATAAATCTCTAATACCCAATCCTAAATTAGAACACCTAATTCAGATTATTGGAAGTCTGCCACCTCTGAACCATTACTTTTTCATTGCCAGTGCTTGATTCTTGTTTGTGGGTTGACTACTATGTGTTGATGGAACTGCTAATTACAGGATTTTTAAATAATGCAATTGCTGAACTTAATTCTCTATAAGCTAATAAGGATGCTAAGTGCTTTGCAAGACAATTTGATAGTATGAAACAGAGCTGTAATGCTCAATACATTCTACGTTGATATCAATATTTGTAAAATAATAAGAGAAATTTACCTCAGTATAATACGTAGAACACTTGCATATGATGCTCTCCAGGGATTAAAACGAAAAAAAATCGAACATTTTATATAACAGTAAAAAATAATTAAAAATTAAATCAACACAAAATTTAAATAGATTAATTAAACGAAAAAAATGCAAAGTGATTTTCCTTCCTGAAGCTGACAACGCTTTTCGAACGTATGTCGTGATCACAGGAATGAAGATTACCGAATAGGGTTGAGCATGAAACTTAAATAGGGATTATTTGTCTTCACGCGTGCACGTAAAATCCCATGAATCGGAGATTAGAAATGGCCGGCAAACATTAACAGAATTCTCATGTAATTTAATTTCGACAGTTTCTGCAATTAATAGTCTGGTATAATTATGTTGGACACAAAGTATTTTGGCCTCATTAAATAAAAGTGTTTTCTGTTAGCCTGCTGAAAGGCTAATTCTGACGCTGTTGAACAAGAAGCACAAACTGGGGCTGCGTGTTGATTAATACGAATCAATCAATTCAGAGGAAAACTCGTAGAACCTTAGTATGACGAGCTGCAATCACTGCAAGAAATGTGTACCGGGTCATTTATTTGTGTTGTGAACAAGAAAAGGACTGAGCAGTACAGTGTGTAGTTTCCGTATTGGCCTGGCCACAATTCTAAATTCAGTATCTTTAAAGAAGCTGTTTGTGCCACTGTTCAACATATGGGAAAGAAATAATAATTTTTTAATATTACGGTTGTGGGTTGAAGTAGTATTTTGTATCCTATCCCTAGCTTGTACCCTAATTCGGTTTATTGTAGCAAGGGGGATAACCCCTGTTTAAGAATCTGCTGGTTAATATTTGTATTTCTGAGCCCAAAGCAAATTCTGTCGTTGAATATTTATAGGCATTTAGAAATTGATTAAAGATAATAGATCTCTTGTAGGAGAACGGATGATAGCTGTTATAATGTAAAAGCATGCCGGTGTTTGTTGGTTTACGATAGATGTTAAATTAGATTTTATTCGAGTCCCAAGTAAGTGTGAAATTTAGAAAATTTAATGACTTTGTATTGGTACCCTCCCTTTCCAATGTTAAATTTGAGTCTAGAGTGAATATTGTTAAACGCATGTAAAATGTCTTGGATAGTACTACTATCAGTAATAACTAGAACATCATCTAAATACCTCCCATAGTATGTGGTATGGGGTAGAAAAGGTATCAAATGTATACGTTCAATTGTTGAGAGATATACCTCCAATATTAAGCCGCTCAAGCTCAATCCCATTGGCAAACTAAAAATTTGTTTGTATACTTTGTCTCGAAAGGTGATATAGTTGGCCTCAACTAAGAGTTTAATTAGGTGAAAAATTTCTTTAATAGGAAGCTTTGTATAATTAATTGGTATAGAATTATTATTTAACATATCCCAAATAATATCTAATGTGAATTCAATGTTTACATTCGTATATAACGAGGTGACGTCTAGTGAGAATAAATTATCAGTATCGTCAAGTCTACAGTCCTTAAGGGCGCCTCCGTAGCCAGGTGGGAAGGAGCAACAGGCGTAGCATACTCTTCTTGATTAGACCGGGGTTTGAGCCCGTCACCACCAAATACGGAGGATGCGGAAAGGTCAGGGAATGACCACCGCATATTCCGGTGCAATATGGCCTTAGTTGCTAATGCTCTTAAAAACCAAACAACAAACAAACACAGTCCTTAAGGTTATTAAATAATGTATCGTAGTCTTTAATCCCAAATTGTATCGCCCGCATAAAGGGTTCTGTAATGCTAATACATGTGTAGCCAGGGATGAAAATGCAGTTTCTGTAGGAAACAATAAGGAAGGATTATGTTCAATTGATTTTTAATTATTTTTTACTGTTATATAACATTTTCGATTTTTTTCGTTTTAATTGCTGGAGAGTATCATATGGAAGTGTTCTACATATTAAATAGAGGTAAACTTCGCTTATTATTTTACAAATAAAAAATTTTGTGAGACAATTTATATTAAAATATTTTAAAGCTGAAAGAAATACTGTATTTGCTGTTCACATCAAAAGTGACTGTCAAAACCATCGGAAGTTGTCTGCTATGTCAGACTGCTGCCATTGATGTTTTGTGTATGGGGCCCCTGAGGAGCAACACACCACATATTTCAAGGTGATTTCATAATCTTCTATAGTATTGCCATCTTTTATCGATGGTTTGAAGCAATTTTATACATTGGTTATAATTTGTGGCATTTAAAATCCTAGATTGCACCTATTAGCCACTGTTTTCTGATTTTGGTTTACAAAAGCTGAAATTTTCTGGAACTCGGATCTGGACGAGTTGATGAAACTGAATTAAGTGATACTATAAATGGATCTTGAAGATGATATATCAAAAAAGTAACAGGTTTTTTTTTTTTTTTTTTTTTTAGGTGATTAGCTTATACATAATCCACTCATTGTTTTCACCATATCTATCCATCCATCTGCACGTAATGACTTGACTCCCAGTGAATAGATGCTGTGAAATTTCATATTTGGGCATTTTCGTAACCCATCCCAGATTTCATTAAAATTGAACCAATAGACATTCAGCAATTAATATTTTAATTTTATTGTTATTATTTTTTATGAAAGTCGTGGGGTTTTTTTTTTTTTTTTTTTTTTTAATGCTAATTTTATTGTTAGGAAAATAAGTCAAGGGCAACTTAACATCTAAAAGCATTTTGTGTACGGAGTTTTCAATTTTGGGAAAATTAAAAAAGAAAATTAAAAAAAAATGAAGAAACTAACTCCTCGGGATGTGCACAGTAGACATGTCACGTTAATCCCAAAAGAGGATCATTTGTAGAAGACTAGAAAAAAGGGTGAAAATTGTAATGTATTTACAGAGTGCAGTTTTGGCTGTTGGACAATTTGTGATGTAAAAGCACTGTCAGTGATAGTGTTATTTTTAAATTAAACAAAAGGAAATAAAGTATAGTGTATACATTGGTGTGACCAAATTTTGGCACCTGTACAAGAGGTTGGTTTTAGGCATATCATCAACTTACGCCATATTGGACCCTCCCCTAGGTTTCCGGTTCTTGGAATCTGGGTGTGTTGTATCAGCCCCTTCCCTTTTCCCCAGATTAGTCCTTTCTATAAGAGTAATGCTATATAATATCGGTGTAAATACACCATAGTTTATCCATAAATTTAACTACATAAGTAGTGTTGTACCTGCCTGCCCACCGATGAGTGAGCCGACATGGTCCGAAATGCGTATGGGTGGTGGTGCCCATTGAGAATAAATAAAATTAGTCTCCTATACTAGAGAAGCGTTGTTTATTCTAAGTAGTGCAATACCCAGTATCTCATTGTAAAGGTAGCCACAATGTGAGATAAAATCAAACTGTGCCATTACACTAATTGTGTAGTTAAATTTATGGGTAAACATGGTGTATTTGTGCTGATATTATATAGTTAATATCACTTACAACATTATGCCTTGTGCATTTTTTTGAGAATGGTGAATAGTTCTCGAGTAATAAAATCAACACACGAATTCTGGGTGGTGGTGAAATTGCTTAAGAAGTGTTATAAGGTGCTACCCAAAACTTAAGAAAAAGTTCATGTACTAGTACTGCTGATTTCCATCTAAATGGTGAGAGTATACAAAGTTATGACATAATTCTCTGGTTTTAGTAATGTGCATGAAGCTGTTTAGTGAAGATACATTTGTGGTGTGCATTTTTCTTTTTTTTTTTTTTTTTTGAGCAATTTGAAAAAAAAATTATCAGTTGTACGATGCATTATGAGCAGCCTTTGATTTTATTAAAAACATTCAGATGGTGTTTCAAGAATTTTTTTATTATTTTTTTTCCCTTCCTCCCACTCCCTGGACCTTGCAAACCTCCCTTCCCCCATAACTTCATGTTTCCAAAGATGAAATTGAAACTCAAAGGAACATGATTTAACAGTATCTTCAAGATCTAGAAAAATATCACTGAACATACCGAAAAACTTTTTCGGTCATACTTCCAATGATAACATAATTGCTGGTTTCTGTCTATTACTTTGAAGGGAATGTGATGCAAAATTAGGTAAGTTAAATCTTTGTTTTTAAGTACATTCTCATAACATTTTGGCTAGCACCTTTTACATATAGTGGAGTTCAAAAGCAAGTGCAACTCCCAGTTTATATTTTATTACATCGTATAAACAGTACATTGCAAGTCTTGGTTATTCGGTGAATAGTGACTCTTAATAATGAATTTGAAACAGTGGACTTCCACTGCTTTTCTGTATTTTGGTTTTAGGTTGTAGAAAGGAAACCAGGTGTTGAATGAAAATTTGAGCATTGCAGTGTGAGTGAGAAGAGAGACTGACATACAGAAATCCTGATCTATCTCTCAACATTCAAGATGTGACATCTTGGAACCTGTCTCCCAAATTTTTATTTTTTATCATATTTTGTTTGAAAGAAGTAAATCCAGGATAATGTTCTTATTTATCTTTTGCAGGAGATTAAAAGAAGGGGGACGTTCGATCCACATTCCTCTAAATCAGGGGTGGCCGACAAGTCGATCATGACGCATTTTAAATATACAGGCATCCCTCGATTTGTGCAATGTAATTTTTGAGATGGTAGATTGTGGCACATTTTGAAGGAAAAAAGTAGATCGCATCACAAATTAAGTAGGCCACTCCTGCTCTAAATCAAGCATATATGACAGTATGGTGAATAGTGTTTTTATACATTGACTAGGGTCTGTTGAATGATATTTTTTTTAAACTACAAATAAACCTCAAAGCTGCAACAAGCAAGTCTTTGTAGTGTGGAAGAAAAAAACAGCTTTTGATTTCAGTTGCTGAAGGATGAAACAGCATAAGTAACGTCAGTTATTATATCATTGTATACACGAATTATCTGTACTGTGATCATTTGTGCAATGAACAGTCGAAAGCCAATTTCATCTAATGCCATATTGTTTCATGTATGTGTGATTGTAGTGTGATTGGAAAGTTTGGGAAATGAATATCTTGAAATTGTGGTGTAGGGAGTTGACATGTTCATTGACTCAGACATGTAATACAAGTGGAAGACCCATTATGGTACATTTAAGATTATCTGCATTCTGAATTAGTATGTGTTGAGTAGCTTTTTTGTTGGTTTTAAAATGAGTGAACTTGTATCAAAATTTTGCTTCATATTAGGTAAAAGTTCAGTAGAAACCCATGAAATGTTGAGAATAGCTTTCTCCAAAAGCTGCTTGTGAAATTTTAATTAAAGGTGGGGGGCATTTTCTGTTGAAGATTATCCTCTGACTGCTCTTCAACTTCAAGGTCCAGTGATACTGTCATGTTCATCTGATGTAGGGTTATCAATTAGCTATCTGCAAAGATGCTAGTAAAACTCGTATTTCTTATGGCATGTGTCAGTAAGTTTTAACACAAGATTTGGGAATAAGATACATTTCAGCCAAATTGATGCCCTGTATCCTTGCTAATCATAATGATCAGCAAGTTTTTACACATCAGAATAGTTGCCAATGCTGCTTCTGATCCATATCTGTTTCTTCCATCATTATCAATGCTGAATCATGGGTGGATGAATTTGATATGGCAAGCAGCATTAAATTTCCCTTTTGTTCAACCACTTACATAAGCTATTTGATCAAGAAGTACAGATGATGTGCCCATGCCTCATGCAAATTGACCCCTGAACACTTGTACAAACACAAACTATTGTATAAGTAAGGCAGCTGATTTTCATGATAGTGTACTAATCTCACTGGAAGCATTTTGTAATGATTACCTTCATATTGCACTGCTCCAATGAAGGATGTATGATCTTTTTTGAAGACTTCTCTGTGGTGTGGAAAGTAGGCCTGTTATGACCAGAACAAACAGCTTGGTGATGAGATCTCTACAGTGCTGTGGTGATGTGCTTGGTGTGTGTGTGTGTGTGTGTTTTTTTTTTTTTTTTTTTTAGCTCCAGGATGCATAAATGCCCAGTATTTTTAATGTAATTGTTAACCCAGCAGTTTTTATCTGCCAGAAATCATAAATGGCATTCATATTCCTCTGCATAATCTGGAGTTGTGAAATTGTGTATCAACTTTACCACTCTTTGGCACATTCAAAGAGTGGCAGAATTAATACCAAACAATTGATCAAACAGTATACCTTAAAAGTACTAAAAATTTAATGTTCCAAAATTACAATAAAAAAGGTAATGAGTTACATACACATGACATGCATTAAGGAAATATTTTTTCTTGTGTGAAAATTTTTGAGTGATAATGTTCTTGAAACAAAATCAGAATCATATCAAATGACTTTGAACATCTAGGAAAAAAGCTGTGGACACTTCAATATAGTCAAAAATCAAAATTTTTCAGCAGGAAGTTCAATAAAATACTGAATAAAAGTTGGATTAATAAAATAAATTGGCGCACTAATTATGTTTGCCCACTGCATCCTACAGACTGGCTGTTGTCATAATTTGATTGGTCTGTTTTATGTAATAACTGACCATTTGTGAAAATTATCTATTAAAAGGGTGGAGCTCATCTGCACATTAAACTCTTGGGACATTGGTGCTGTACTCAATGAAATTTGGGTTGCAAATGGGCATACCAATCCATGAAAAATACTCTCATCTTCCAGTATATCAGTTGAGGCATAGAGTTGATAGTTGCATCCATCAGAACCAACTCTTCGGGCCCTGCAGTATAGGGAAAGGGCTATGGGACAGGATCTCATCTGTCCCATAAAGGCATGCAGTCAAGGTTCTCTTCCTGATTATGTGAAGGTCTGCATCACCATACTAATGCCATGCCATACAAAACTGGCTGTGTTCTTGTGCATACACTACTTGGATTCTCTTTTCATGTTGCACTAGACTCAGACTTTGGTCTGTAATCAGATCCCATCTGCGAACAGGCAGGGAATGGTACTCTGATTTCAGTACCATTCCTTGCCTTTTTTAAGTGCCAACATTCTTGAGCCTATGATACTGAATATTGGAATGCCATAGGTATCACATAAAATTGTTGAACAGGAACCACCGCTCATCTGGAGTGGTTCCCATCCTATCACAAATTTGCAAAGCACAGGAACAGCTAGATCCAATGCAAAAGTACTGCCATGGACAATAAAGAAAATATGTTGGTCTGCAACCTGGCCTGGATGTGTATGGTCTGGGCTCCTTGGAACTGATTGTACATCTTGTCATGTACAACTGACCATTTGTTAGTGGACTGTCCCCACTTTCAAAATATCTGGTTAACCCTTTAAATCAATTGCTAATACAGTCATCAATAAATTTACTGGAGTTGAACCTAATAAAACAGAATTATTTACTTTCCTAAATTATATAGAATTATATAAAATACAGTTATTTCATTTGCCATTAGAAAGACAGTATGGCCCTAGCAGCCTATATGTCATTGAACTCAACAACATTGAAACTGAGTGCAACCTCTGATACTTGGTAACACCAACCCATACCACAACTTGTCATTCTGACTACTGCTTCCAGTCTCCCGATGACTGCACACCAGACCAGTCAAATCGGTCTCAGATAGCATTTTGAGATGCTTCACTGCATGATTGAGTGTTGTCCTTTGCTGTGGTTCTTGAATGAGAAGTGCCTGCAAAGTGGTCAAGTATTTAACAAAAGGGTCGCCCTGAACTGGAATATTAGGCTGTATTTGTTGAACTTTCTGTTCTACAACGCTGAATGGTCAAGTGTGAGTCCAAGAAGGATACATTTAAATGGAACCTTGTTCAAGACTGCTAAATAGGGTTAACCTTGCACGTTGGGAATTTGCTCATTCCTTGTGTAAGCCCATGGCCCTTGGTGTAGCGGCTTTATTGGTCTGCATGGACAAGGCAATCCCAGCTTCAGGCCTCTATACACTGCCACAAAAAGTACATGGCCTGTTTGTGAACTGAGTTGCCAGAGGGGGATAAAATCCTGTAATTCGATATGTACAATGAGGGGCACACGTAATGGTGAGTAGGTCCCCTTTATTCATCTGAACAGCTTGGGTTTGTGCACAGACTTGAGATGGCAAAGGTGTGCCATAAAGATGCCAATCTATATTGACTACTACTACTTCTGAGTTGCCAATTTACATAATCACAAGGGACTACTCTTTCACCTTTAGGAAGCTTATATAGAAATTTTTTTTGTATCGACAATATCACTCCTTTCCTCATTTTGGAAACCTACAAATACTAGCAATAACAGCAGAACGATCTCAGTCCTTGTCTTAGCTTCAAGAAATCAGGTGTGTAACATGAATTTTAGGGCGTTTGTAGGGTTTAGGAGCATCAGTGACTAAGGCTGTATTGCTCTCTGTACGGTCTGTAAATTGTGTGTGGTTGGGTTTAAGTTTGTTGGATGAAAAAGCATGCTACCCTCGCCTGAGACCGACTAACTCAGCCACGGTCCTATAAAAATCCCTCCCGTCATCGATGGAAATCGAAATCTGGCCTTTTCTGCTTGGTGTGGGAAGGATGCTCATTCTACCCGCAAGGGCCTGGCACCTGTTGTCATTTGTAGCACAAAATGCAGTGCATTTGAAGGCACCTCTGTAGCCAGGAGCGGCAGTGCGTAGCACACGCTTCTTAATTGGATGGGTTCGAGCCTGTGACCACCAAATACCGAGGATGCGGAAGATCAGGGAAAGACCACATATCCACTGAGCAATATGGCCTTAGTTGCTAATGCTCCTAAAAATCAAATAACAAACAGTGCATTTGAAACGTGTAAGGTTTGGTTTTTAATCGCTCAAAGCAGAGAAAAGTTTCTTGTCCGATTTATAGTTTGTTTTTCTTGCACTGTTTAAAAACCCAATTAGCGTTTTTAATCCAGCAAACCAACTGCGCAATACATGTTCAGCTGGTTGGGATAGAGAAGAGCAATAGGCAGATTGGGTGTAATTGATGTTAGAGCATTAGCAGGTAGCATATTACAATCAAGAGACAAAACTTTCAAACTCCTCGGAAATCAACTTGTCCCAGTCAAAGCTGCGACAAATGGAATCACACAAGCTGTGATTCCATTACAATAAATGAAAAAAAGTGTTACACCAGTAGTTTGGTATGGACACTAAATCTCAGTGTGAAGAAAACGATGCCCTATACGGTGTACAGGTCGATCTCCATTTTTTTTTTTTTTTTTTTTTTTATCTCGAAAATTCATGCTAGTCCTATATTGTATAAGATGACCCCATTTTTTGGTCTCAATGTAAACTCCATTAAGGACTGCTAACTGCTTTTTTCATCCAATTGTTTCTGCTCTTCCTTTTAGAAGACTGCAAAGAGCGATAATCTTGCAGGAAACCAAATGTGGGGCCACAAAAGCCCACGTACCATTGCACTTATTGAAGATATAAAGTACATGGAATGATTTGATGAGCCCAGCTAATCTTATTGCCTATTTAGCGCTGTTCTATTCACTAGTTTCCCTGAAAACGTCTCGATATGGAAACAAGTTTATTAGAAATTGAGTTCTGAAAATATAATTGGCGAATCCCATGTTTTTGTCTAATAAGACGGAAAAAAAAAAAAATAGGTTTTCTTCTAACGTTGGATTTTAAAAGGAAGAACTGCACATTTGTATAAAGAGACAACAAAACATTATGACCAGTGAGTCGCTATGCAAATCGAAGCCGTGGGTGGGAACACGCCATAAAAAACGCCTGATACTGAACTCTGCTAATCAGTGTTACTCTTGTTCTTCAGATGGGAAAGGTAACGGACTTAAGCGAGTTTGACAAAGGCCAAATGAGTGGGTTAGAGCATATCCGAAGTGGCATGGCTGGTGGGATACGGTCAGCAGTGGTACCTACCGAAAGTGGTCTGAGGAGGGAAAACCCATGAACCACCTGCAAGGTGTTGGACGACTAATTAATCGATGCTCGAGGTGAGCAAAGGCCCTCTTGGATGGTACTTGGCAACAGAAGGGTGACTTGTGCAACTAGCTGATAATTGGAATGCTGGTGACAGGATTAATTTGTCACAGCACAGTACATCGAGCCCTTCTGAAATGTGGCTGTGTAGCTATTCTGAGTGCCCATAGCTAACCACGGTCCACTGGCAACAGCATCTACAATGGACACATGAGCATTGAACCTGGGCCTTGAGTGATTGGAAGGTCATCTGGTCTGATGAACGTTTCCTGTTGCACCATGTGGATGGCCTGGTATGTGTGCATTTACTTGGGGAAGTGATGATGCCTGGATGCACCATGAGACGAAAACAAGCTGGTGGCACTGGTGTCATGCTTTATGCGATGTTCTGCTGGGATGCCTTGGGTCTAGTCATTCATTTGTCCAGCACTCTGACATTTACCACCTACCTAAACATCATGTCCAAAATATTCACAATAATTTCGGCTTTTCAAATCCTAGCAATATTACCCCCCCCCCACGTGAAAGATAATTTTTTTTAAGGTCCTTGCCACTGAAATCTCAGGTAATTAGGTGGCAGCACCTGCCAGAGTAAATAATTATAATGCTGGTATACCTGGTCTGCCTCCACTGGGTTGAGTGGGGGAAACATTGGGCCTCAGCAGGGTTCCAGCGGCTAAATGGCCAGAAGAACAATGGTACATAACAATATAAGTGTACAATATCCATACACTTTTAAATCTCTGGCCTTTCCGGTGAACTGGCACACTTACAATGAAAGCAACGTGGAGATGGGGGAAATCCCTAGTGCTGCTTGACACTAAATACACTACCTGAACATTGCTGATCAGGCACACCCATCTGCCAGTGATACCACTGCCACCGGCTTGCTTTCGTCCCTTGTGCATCCAGGTGCCATCACTTCCCCAGGTAAACGACACAGTCGTCCACATGGTGCAACAGGAAACGATTCAATGGACCGGAAGACCTTTCAATCACTCAAGGTCCAGTTTTGATGCTCGTGTGCCCATTTAGGTGCTGTTGCTGGTGAACCTTGGTTAGCATGGGCACTCGAGCGATCTGAGGCTATGCAGCCCCATTTTTCAGCAGGGTTCGATGTACTGTGTGTTGTGGCACATTAATTACTCCCATCATCAGCATTCCAATTACCGGCGAGTTGTGCCACAGTCGCCCTTCTGTTGCCACGTGCTCTGAGAGAGCCTTCGAACACTGATGAGCCATGGTTGTCCAACACCTCGCTGGCGGATTGTGGTTCCCCCCCTCAGACCACTTTCTGTAGGTACTAACCATGGCTGAGGAGCATTCCATCAGCCGTGCAGTTGCAGTTTTTGATATGCTCTCACCCAGTTGTCTGGCCATTACAATTTGGGTCATTTCTACCCAGTATTGGAAGGATGGTGATCCTACCAACTGCTACTGACAAGGATGGAAAGTAGGTGTACTATATATGTAATAGGTATTGGGATCAAAGCAATCGGTTGCCGTTTTTGTACCAAAGCAACTAAATTTCTGGCGCATAGTGCATTCTGTCTAATTCTCTGTAATGAATTTCGGTTTGCGATAATCCTGGATGAAAAATCGAAGAGTCCAGAAACCTAACTCCACCCCCCTCCACACTGTTTAGATGAAAATTCCAAACACAATGTATCAGAGCTATGGTATAGCACTTAGTATTGTGCACGGCTTGAAAGTTGAGAAGACTGAAGATACTTTTAGATTGAATCAAGATTGTAGTTTTTAGAAAAACTGACATTAGGAACAACCAAGAAACAACTCCCATGTATAATATTGCCATATACAAATCGTCCAGGAAACACATGCAATACAAATTGTATTGCATGTGTTTCCTGGACGAAAAATGCCAGTTTATGGGGTGGGGATGAATCTTGCTCTACTCACACGAGACCGACTAACTCATCCATGGAGTGAAAAAGGCCCATATAAGTTCCTTGCATCATTGCCGGGATGATTCGAACCGGGACCAGGGGGAATATCCACCAGGAGTAGGAAAAATGGCGATTATAACTATCTTCACGGAATAAATGAGGAAGATGAAAAGTTGATTCTGTAGGTGTGAAGTTGGATGTTAACTTGAGGCATGCATTTGCAATAGTTTGGAAGAGGACAGGGATCAGACATGCCAAATTAGAACAGTGCCCATGGAAGTATCTATTAGAGAAAGCATCTAGTAGAAACAAAACGTCTATGAGAAAAAGAATGGGGTGACTTTGCAATAGATGGATCATTAATTAACGTGACTGCTCTCTTTTGAATGGAGTTTATTTTCCACATTGCCATATAGTTAAGTAAAGGGCACTGAAATTTTAAGATTCTGCTAAAAAGGTAAAGAATCTTTTTAAAACATTGCTTTTTTTTTTTTTTTTTTTTTTTAAGCACTGAAAACGTAACTACTGAATAGAAGGAAACTGTCTTCGCTTTTAAAAAAGAAAGGACAATCATATCTAATGGGATTGGTGAATGTATGAATGCAGTTAAGAGATGGTCAATGGCCTTCAATTTACAAGGACAAATTTGTCGGGTGAGAAACAGTTAGTCTGCTAGGAATGCATGATATCTAAAAGAAAGCTTTGTTTTTATTGAAGTCTCTCTCTCTCTCCAACACAAAATTCAGGGCACAAATCACTGTCAGCTCTGCACTAGCTATAAAAGTGGTTGGCTGTTGTAGGGCGTTACATCAGCAACTAAGGACATATTCCACCACTATATATATATAAATTGCTTGGTCGATTTGGTATTTTCGGGACGAAAAACCATGCTACCCCTGTCTGCAATCGGATCATTCAGCCACGTTGTGGATAAGCCCCATAAAAATTCCTCACGTGATTGGCTGGATTTGAACACGGGTTCTTTTCACTAGGTGTGGGGAGGATGGTGATTATACCCAACGTACGAGAACTGGCAAGCTGTTCTATGGTGGACTTTTATTTCTGTACTGCGCAAACAACGTAGCAGTGCCCTTTCAACTGCTCATCCTTTGCGATAGCTTCGGCTGTGACATAACCAGTTCTAAAAGCCTTTCGTGGTTTATTGCAGCATCTTATATGATTCTATGTTCATAGATCAAATATTTCAAAATTCACCTGCATTTTTTTTTTTTTTTTAATATTTTGTTCTTAGTAAGGATTTAAAATATCTGAATTGATTTGTACTGCGTGTAAAACAGACGAATATTGATTGATTAATAAAGAGCTAAAGAGACGCTCTCGTATAAAAACAGTTGTGGTGGGAGGAAAGGAAAGGGAATACCAGGATTCATATACCTCAGACCAAATTTGAAATTAAATATACATTTTATGCTCAAAATATAACGAATAAATACAAAAAATGAATAAATAAGCTCTTTTAAAAATAAATAGTAATAGAAACCGAAACAATTATTTTTCATTAAAGAAACAAAACAATCTGTATTTAGTCCCATGAATAGAGCAGCAACCTGTTACAATACAAATCAGCTAAAAGAACATTCAACTTTGGCGTTTTTCACAATGTTGCTGAGAGTCTGTCTCATGGGATTTTTTTTTCTCCTGGAAACTGTGGTTTCTCTGACAGCAATCAGCAGACCGACTATACTCCATGTCTAAGTTATTCGGTCTCAGGACTAGATAGCAGGCAAATCGACCAGAGAACACACGCAATTTATAGACACAATACACATCGGTAGATGAAGTAACTTCCAAGTGACCCTAATAAATATTTTTAAATCGACCAGAGCATACAAGCAATTTCCGGTAATACGTGTATATACATGGTATTTCAAAAGTGATGGTCAATAATTTAAAGATGAACTGTACAGACTACAATATGCAAAAAAATCCTAATAAACAAGGATCCTTAAGTGAATCGTTTTCGAGATATTGCAGATTTTTAGTTGGGATCCACCACTGACTTGTTTGTTTGGGTTAGGTTATGCTCATTCTCTCCCATTCCCCTCTCTCAATGCTCTGAGACGTAGCAGGCATACTAGTACTTGTCAAAGGACAGTCAACATGGAAAGATGTTACAGCAACGAAGAGGATGCGGACATGCACTTCATGTACGTTTGTATCAAGAAGCATTTCCCCCACCTTTGTGGGGGAAATGCTTGTTTGTATTTTTATGGGGCTGCACGTTTGTATCAAGAAGCATTTCCCCCACCGAAGGCAGCCCAACAGTCGCACATTCATCAGGGTACATCAACGTCTTAGAGAACATGGGTGCTTCGCGCATGGAGTACGAGCAGGTAGGCCCAGAAGCAAAACACCTGATGTTGAAGAAAGGATGTTAGAAAGAATATGTATGTATTTAACTGTCGAAGGGTGGCACACGTACATACATCCATCTCCACCAATTTAGCATATAATACCATGTTCTCGTAATGGCCTGTTAGTGTAAGTGTGTTCTAAAGTGAAACAGGCTACTCTGCCAGCAGGTGATAGTCCATTGGGCAATTACCACCTGGTGCCCATTCTTGGCACAAGGAGTTAAGCCTTGGTCTCTTAACTCTGGCGGTGCATATTGCACCTAGATCCTGCACCCAAATGTGCAAGACTGGTGGGTGCCAGCAGTCCCACTCCTGGGCTGCCCACACCCAAGAGCCATCAAAAGAAATGTTAGAAAGAATAGAACAAAATCCAGGAATTTCGACAAGGAGGGTTGTTCTGCAAGAGCATGTACTGCGCCCTAGCAGTGTGTGGAGAATTTTACATCGCCAATTACTGTGCCCCTACCATATCCAGCGTGTACAAGGTCTTAGCAATACAGACTACCCTCCCAGAGTTCTCCGATAGTCAGTGGCGGATTTAACAGAAAATGTGCATTATCTCGAAAACACTTCATTTGCGGCCCGATGTTCACTGTGATTTTTTTGCTTATTTTAGTTTGTACTTTTCACCTTTAAATTATTGACCATTATTTTCTCATGAACTGGCATTTGTGTGGCACTCTGCTTTTGTTCCTATCTTGTTTTTTTTTTTTTTATTGTAAAGAGCTTTTTAAACCGATGCTGACAGCATATTAATTGAACCAAGGAACAATGGGCCATAGTGCTGTAAACTGATGAATTCTGAATCTTTAAATGGTGTCTCAATTCCCTTTTATCTGGTTCTCGTTATTGGGTGGAAAATTGGATTTTTCTGCTTTGTGCAAGGAAAACAACACATGATATAAGGCGCCAGTAGATTCTTTTTATAAATTGCGTTTACTCTATGACGTTTTCCATCCAAAGAAGAGGGTCAGAAATTATTCATCCCTGTTTTTCCGGAAGAAAAAAAATCCAAATTTTCAGGGAAACACACATTTGGTGGTGGTGGTGTAAGCTAGAATCACACACACACAAATGGTCCAGATTTTCTTTTAGCTAATGCCGCATGTTCAGACCTGGTCTAGTGAACCAGTGCCTTCACCCGGAGGGGGGGGGGGGAGAAGCTTAGCCTATGTGGAATAACTAGCCAGACCTCTCATACATCGATTCAGCAGTGAAAGGCCACATATATATGTGTGCGTTTCAATTGACCTACATAAGAGCTGACCAGAAGGGTCAGCTCCCACTTAGGTCAATTCAATAAAGCATATCGCGTTCTAGGAGAGTTTCTAACTTCTGGAAATGACTTCTATATGCATCATTGAAATTTATGAACACCCAAACTTATTTTCAAAAGCATTTTTATGAAATATCAAGGTAGTTCAAAAGAGGACTCGAGTCCGTAAAGGTTAATAACAAAAATGTAGCAAGAGTGTAATATAGAATATGGTGTTGTCCAAGGATCTCTTTCTCTCACTATTTACTTTTTGTATATTTCATAATGCCTTCTTCCACTGGCTGCAGTCCTATCGGACGTTAACGCTCTGTCTTACACCTTACAATTGTGTACAGACGGCTTCAACTTCTTAAATATCCACCACCACCAGTCCCTTAACTGTTGATCTCCAGGTAATTATTCAATAAGAAAAGAAACTTTTGTCTTCAGTCCCCTGTCAATTAGTCCTGTATTGCAAAAAGTAGGCTGATACTCCCATGCTCATCTTTAATAATACCCTGATTTATAGGCATGGTAATGTATCTTGATAAATTATCTCGATTCCAATCTCTCTTGGTATAAGCATATTACAAATATTTCTTCCTCTGAGTTATATAAAAAAAAAACTTGCCCCTTTTCGATGACGACAGTACGTTCCCTCTAGACAGTTACTGGCAGTGTACAAATCTCAAATCATCTCTACCATGGAATATTGTTGCAACGGCCTTGGTATTCCTCCGAACCTTTCTCTCAAATGCCCATACTTTATATATAAGAGAGAGCATTAGGTTAATAATGATCCTTCTTTCACAAAGACAACTCTCATTGTCGTGCAGATGTTTTTATTAATGCAGTAATTTTTATTGCATGTCTGTTTATAGAAATTCCTCTTTTTTGGTATCTACAATTGCTCCATTGTCTTCCAAAAAATACGAACACGTGTTCTCAATTAGTTATCGTCCTATTTTGTAACTTCCAGAACTAACTTTTACTTCTTTTTTATTTAGCCCGTATACTTCTGTTCTTTTGGGACAACTTTCTTTCATATTTATTTGACGTAAATTACCAGCTACATAATTTAAAGTCAAATTTCAACAATTATCTTCGAGCCTTGCAACCTTCAATTCATACACGATACTATAGATTCTAATATATTTTATGTTTGTGGATATCATAAAAAAGAATCTAAGGTTAAGGTCTCTTAACCAGACATGCGGACATGTGTGAATAAATAAAGGGCGGTTCCTAGAACGTCAGTTCAACTCCCCCTCGTATCGCTGTGAAGAACAGAATCAAATGTAAAGGGCAAGAAATGTGTTGGTGTAGGTTTGTGTGCGTGTTCTGTTGTTCTGTTCTGTTCTGGCCGCTTGGCAACCCATAAGCATCATTCCCCTGGACAGATGATTCTGGGTACTCGTCCACACCACGGGAAGGTGGACCAGTCCATGTAAAGCACGTACTGTCTCAAAAGAGACTCTAACCCACCTGGTGTTGCAGAAGGTAGGCCAGGATCCTCTGGGGAACCCACTCCAGAGGGGGAAATCACCCATGGTGCTGGATAAGGAAAAGAAATGAATAAAAAAGAATTAATAAATCAAGCAGAAGAAAATAAAATATGTATAATAAAAATACGAGATAAAAAATAAATAAAAATTAAAGAAAGAAAGTAGTAGTGCGGCTAAAAAAATAATAAAATGAATAAATAAATAAACTTATACCAGACAAATATTTACATCTGGTTGAGAGTATCAAGGGATTATTAATTAGCTTTTAGTTAATGTTAGATTAAGGTTGTCTGGTGCGAAACACACCAGTTGTGACAATAAAGTTCCCGACTGGTGTTATTCAATGAGTTTGAAAATAAAGGGAAGCGCTATGTTGTAGTTCAACCTACATCCACTACATTACAGTACACAGATTGTCCACTAGGCTGACAGGTTGCAAATAACAACCAGTTTTGTTAGTAGCGTTAATGTTCGTGTCACAATTTTCCATTGGAGCAAAGAACGAATATCAAATATTTTGTTTTAACCTGGTGAAATCTGTGAAATATTAAAAACTATTTATGGTGATGATATGTTAAGTCAGCGTTTCAAACACTGGGGTCCGCAAAACGGACCCTCTGAAACTGGTCAAATTATTCGTTCTATGTATAGCAAATTAATGATAAATAAGGTTATTATTGTCTATTTATGTTAAAGTAAGAATAAAGTACAGTTGTTTTAAACAAAAAACTTTGAATTTTCTTTTCAGAAAACCCAGTGTTCACACACACACACACACACACACACACACACACACACACACACACACACACACATACAGAAATATATACACTGGTGTGCAAAATTTAAGGACCAGTCAGGTTATCACCTATAGCTTCTCATAGGAGTGGCCTGGATATGGGAAAAGCATACCAAAGGAACCTCGTGAGGTACAGAAATGATAAAGGAAACAACAGCGGAATCAAAACGGTACAGAGGGACTTTATTCAAAAATGGCAACATAGCACTGGCTGCCATGATACAGATGCATCACTGCCAAAGATGGAACAAAGGGAAGAGGTGGCCCTCAGTAGGAGATATGGCCACCCCTAATGTCGGTGAAGGCTTTGCACCGCCTGTCCATACTCAGAACAACGTTGTTGATAAGTTTTTGCGGTAACATCATCCATTCCTCTGTCAGCGCCATCTTCAGCTGGTGAACATTTTCTGGTGGGTGTGAACGTATCGCTTGGCGTCTCCCCAGAGTGTCCCGTGTGTTCTATGGGATTTAGATCGACGGAAACGGGCAGGCCAATCCATACAAACAATGTCCTCAATTTCCAAAAGCATATTAACAGCTGCAGTGCGATGGGGTATGGCGTTATCATCCATAAACACGAACTCGGGGCCAATGGCACCTCGGAACAGACGCACATAGGGAAGGATTACCTCAGTATAGTAGCGTGCACTGGTTACAGTACCGGCTTCCAGTATCTGGAGTTGCGTACGTCAATCCTCTCCAGACGAGAACACCTCGACCACCATATCGATCCCTTTCAGTGATGTTTGCGGGGTGATACCGTGTGCCAACCTCTCGCCAGATTAGCTGACGTCCAAAATCGCTGCTGAGACTGAATCTACCCTCATCAGTCTTTACTGATGAGAGTAGATTCAGTAAGTTGGTCCTTAAGTACCTTAAGTAAAAATTTTGTGGTTGTGACCTCTAGAAATAGTGTTGGTCCTTAAGTTTTGCACACCAGTGTATATGGGTCTGCAAACTTTTTTTTGATTTTTGAAAGGTTTCGTAGATTTCAGTAGTTTGGGAACCACTGTGTTAAGTGCTACCTGTGAATTTGAATAGTGTGAGCGGTTCAACCGTAGACTGACGTGAGGATGTTCTCGGTGACCCAAGAAGTGGGCATCCGTTTACTGAAGATAGAGTTACAAAAGTTTGGGAAATTTTAGCACGAGATCATCCTTTGACCATCAGAAGGGAGGCTGATGAACGGGATTGAGTAAGGAGACGGTTCGTTAAATTCTGCATTAAGATTTAGGGAAAGGGAAGGCCTGCGTAAAATTTGTGCCGCACAGCCTCACTGATTAGGTGAAGCAATAAATAGTGTTATGGTGCTATGACATCATACAGATTTGTCAAGACAATCCAAATTCCTCCACTGTATTGCCACTATCCTGCTTTGCTGGATAAGCGTTTCAGTATGCCCAGAGACGAAGCATCAGAGCACGCAGTGGAGTTCAGAATCTACACCATGTCCAAAAAGTTTCGTTTAGAGAAGTCTAGGATGAATATTATGCTGATCATGTTTTTTAGCACACAGGGTGTGATTCAGAAGGAATTTATACCTTAATGGGACGGTTTCAATATATAGAGGTGCATTTCCCTGTGTTCGAGAGAAAATGTCGTTCTTATTGCATGACAATGCACACTTGTTGTGAAAAAATTTCTGAAGAAATATGACAATATAGAGATCAGTTGTCCAACTACTCACCTAATCCAGCATAAAAAAAAAAAAAAAAAACTAAACTATTATATTAGGGTTACCTGGAAAATTACTTTCAAATACCCATGTGTATTGTGGCTGCAAAAACCCCAATATCTAGGGAGAAAACCTTGCTATCTACGCCTGTGAACGACTAACTCAGCCATGGAGTGAAAAAAGCCCATTAAAGTTCCTCGTGTCATCGACGGGATTCGAATCCGGGCCTTTTCCACGCGGTGTGGAGAGGAAATATACCGCTGTGCTATCCGCGCAGACTATCCTTTTTCCACAATATATTCCCCGTTTCCCTGATAATAGAGTCACCGACAACAACTAGTTCCTTTGGGAACAGCGCATTCTGCCTTGGGAGTTGCCGCTTTGTTGGGTGATATTCAAGTGCAAGCTCTGGCATTGATGTAGGCAGCTGAGAGCTTGATGGGCCCCTGAATTTAAATCCTTCGAGGGCATCTACCCTGTCCTTCAAGCTCTCATATAGGCCCATGACAACGCTGAGTTGGCGCCTGATTTCATCACACTCCTTACAGCCCGCACACACAAAGACCCTTGGCAATATCATGTCCTGTTCGTCATTGCTCCACAAACATCAAACAAGCAGTGTATTTCAAAAGGCTGTGATTCAGACGACAGACGTCCCCCCTCAGTTCTTCCCTGAGCCACATCACTCCCATCTGTTTGAGCCTTTTGCTTTGTTGCTCTGGTCTGAGTTATGATTTCTATTCAATTTCAAATACAATTCCAATACAAAATATAACACTAAACTTATATCGCAATGCAGTTATAACACTATATATATGTATTTTGTGTTAAGTTGAGTAGAACCCATTTGTTTAAAACAATTGGAGAAGATTCGGATAATATATTTTAAATGCAAATAATAGATTTTTTTTTTCCCCGGATAACAGATTTTAAGGGCGATCTAAGTAATGTATAAAATATTAGCAGGAAAAAAAACTTAAATGTAAAAAAATTACAATAATTAGCATTTTTATTTTCCCATTATATACCGAACATCCTCATACAGTAATTCATTTAAAGCTGTATATAATGCCCAAAGAATTTAATGAAGAATTCATTCAACTTTACAAAAACAACTCTACTTTTTGAAAAACATTTTCTATGAAAGAGGTATTTTAATAAACATTTATTGCACTATATTACTAATTGCACTATACTACTAAAGGTATTGCACAATACTACTAAATTCTTGTTCTGCTATTGTACAGCACAATTTGTGTAAAGCCCTGTATAGTTTGTTTCAAAAAATCCACTTAATTGCGTTAAATAATCTTGATTAAATTATCGTTTATATGTACAAAATGTCATTTGCAGCTTTATTATTTTATAAAGTAACCATTAAACTTTTAACTAAAATATTTACTAAAATCCACCAAACTCCTGAAAAATATTCACCTAAAATAAAAATATTTTTCAATAGATTTAATGTAAATTCGCAGTTTTGTTGTTCGATTGGCGTGGTGGCGCTTTGTTTTGTGGGAAGATGGTAGACAGCGAATAAAGAAGTGAAGTTTGCGCCTAATTTTGTTACTTGTTGTTTCATCGTTTTACGTGTTTTTCTAGCATCATCTGTATATTGTACTTAAAAGAACTGCATCAAGGTAATTTATTACGTATTTATTTTGTTTAATTTTACCTTTTGAAACACAATTTCTAAACTAAAGTATTTCGGTTATGAACTTCTGTACTTTCTTTCGTGAATACACCTTGCGATTCGTAGCAGCCATTTCTTATTTTCAACTTGTTCGATTTCCATTTTTACTAGAAATCTGAGTTATTATATAAAATTTAGTTAGAAGGTGGTTACTTATATTTAATATTAAGATAGATTGTGATATTCTTTGATGTTATGTATAATTTTATAACTAAAATCGATGTTTTAGTAATGATTGGCCTAACTTTATTGAATCCGCCATGTTGGTTATTCATGAGCATTGTTTCAAACAGTTATGTCCATGCCGGCATCTTTGTGTATTATGTTATTTAAAAAGATACGGATATACAAATAGCTTAAATGAAATAAAACGTGACAAACTATAAATAAATAAATAAATAATTACTAGTAACAAACGCATAAGGTTTTTCTCTTTTACTTGACAGTTAGATTAATCTATACAAGTATGGCATAGATGTATTCTGAAGCATGAAGTTGAACTTCGAACTTGTAATGATGATCTTTTTGCTTGTTATATTAAACTTGTGTAAATGTCAAATAAAGGAGCATAAAAACTCCATTTGAAAATACCATATAAAATTTTTTAACGACTTGGACATGACCGCTAGCATTATAATTTAGATGCTAGAAGAGTTGACGTTACTGGTAGTTTCTGATATACCGATTGATTTTCGTAAGGTGATTTTGCAATTTCTTTTTTGATAATTTTTAGCATATAATAAACATTCTTGTCGCAGTGCTCTCTGGATAAGCGTTTTACAAAAGGCGTTCAAAATGTTGATTGAAATATTTAAAATATCTCTCGGGAGGTGAGAGTATGAAACATGTTACATTGAATTCATCATGCTTATCTGGAGGTACGCCACATGGATCTGAGATTTGTATCTATTGTTAAAAAGTCCAAATCATAAAATTACTACTTAACATTGTTATGGTTAATGCTATGGTGGAGGAGTAAACAACTAACTGTAAAGGCACTGTAATATTGGATTTTTTTTTCAAAGCCGTAAATTCGTGTTTTTTCAAGTTAGAACAAAAGATTGGACTGCAACTGAAGGATGAATCTTAATATTTAATATTCAGAAGCTAAATAACAGGATTAAAGGAGATTGACACAGATCTATTTTTGGTTAAGCAGTACCCCCCAGTAAATACAGCATCCATGATTTTTTTTTTTTTTTTTTTAACTTATGTAAAAATCAAAACTGAAAGTATTGAAAATATTTCCTTAGATGTGGGCTTGCATTTTCACTGGCTGATGAGTGAATTGGGAACCCGACTCTTCAGCCAGTGAGTTCCCAACAGAGAGTTCCAAATAGAGCTGAACTCTGTTGGGAACTTTTTGGTTGCTAAGTAGAGAAAGTTTTAAGTAAGAAAATTACCTATCGTAACAGAGTGTAGCCATTGATTGGAACAAATCTGGTGAAACCTTGCATCAGTGCAAGCACAGTTCATTTACCATTAACAGTGAAGAAGAAATACAAGAATTGCCCAAAATTGTAGTGAAAAAAGAATGTAGTGTATCAAAAATTAAGATGAATTTTTTTTTGCAAAATAATAATTTAATATTATAAATCAGAGGTTGCCAAACATGCCATTTTGTGACACCTTGGCAATTTAGTGTCTCCCAACATACAATTTGAAAAGTCAAAAATGAAGCTAAACCTGCAGTTTTAATTCCACTTTTCAGCCAGAAATTTATGACCCATATTTCAGTGTCACTGGAACTAAGTTTGTTTTATTCTGCTTTTATTGTTGATATAGTACCAGCACAGGATGTTAGTGAACTCCTTAGGAAGTTGATCCTGTAATGACAAATGT
The DNA here is from genome assembly GCF_048544385.1 of Mastigoproctus giganteus. NCBI lineage: Eukaryota > Metazoa > Arthropoda > Arachnida > Uropygi > Thelyphonidae > Mastigoproctus > Mastigoproctus giganteus. The sequence continues at coordinate 15,329,902 of NC_143582.1, forward strand.
TTAGTCATTAATCTAGTAAATTTATTTTATACATGTAAAATATTATTATTTTATTTTATTTATTTATTTTTATTACAAGTACTTGGTTTTAGTGGCCCAATATGAGAGCCATGGTGGGGTTATTATTATTATTTAGCCATATGGTGCAAGGAAGCCTGAAGCTTATGCTGCACCAACCAAAAAAAATTTCCGAAGTTATTACTCTGAGAGAGTAAAAGGGAATCACCAAGAAAAAGAATGATCTCCAGCTCAGGACCCTGGGTGTGCCAAGCCCATACTCACCAGATGTGAGCCCCTGTATTGATTCTAGTAGCTTCCTGATTGGCACACAATGTATTTCCAATGTAATATGATACGCGGAAGGAAAAGATTAGCCACTGCTGCTTAGAAAACCTGGTGTGCATCCTTTATTACACTCTGCATTTTTGCCAGTCCCACAGGGTGGTGTTAATGTGGATTTTACTCAATTTCCTGGATTGTGACCTGAAAGAGTCGTTAACTTCATGGGTTATTTTCATTAAGAGAACTTTTTTTTTTTTTTTTTTTTTTTAAACGTCATTACACTACAAAATTATTACATGGATATCCTGATCACAGGTTGGTTGTGTGACCAAAGGTTCCGGAACTGGCAGAGGTTCTGGAATGCAATGCTGTTAACAAAGGTAATAATTGTGGTATAATAGAGGAATGGTTTTGAATTAAATTTCAATAGAATTTCAGCACTGAACTACAAGAGATTCACAAACCTTCGTTTGTGTTTTTAATGTAATTGAAATGATACCTGTTTTAAAGAAAATTGCAAATCAGGATATTATGAGTAGTGGTAACAGTCAAACTGAAAGTGTAATGTACAAAGGGTACTCGGAAAGTTTTGCAATGACGCAACAATGAATCACAGGAAGCTGCATGTTGAGACATGTTCGTACGTGCATAGTAGCAGCCGTGCCAAGTCGATGGGCTCAGTTATTCATTAGTAGTGAGAGTGTAAAGTGCTTGCGATGGCATCGTGGTCACGAAATGAGATAAGGACAGTTTTGCGGTATAATTTCGTGCGTGGTTTAACCATAGACCAGTGCTTAGAAGAAATGACTCTTGCACTAGATGATGATTGTCCACATCGTACAACGATATTCAGGTGGTATAGAGAATTCCAAAGGGGAAATTTCACTCTGGAGGATTCTGAGAGGCCGGGAAGGCCACGAACGTCAGTTACGGAGGAAAACATTACTGCTGTGAGGAAAATGCTTGACGAAAACAGGCGAGTGACCTACCAACAGATAGAGGATACTTTGGGCCTAAATGCACCAGCAATTTGTTCGATTCTGCAAGATCATTTGCACGTGAAGAAACTTTGTTCTCTCTGGGTGCCGCATCAACTGACTGAAGAGCAGATGACACGACGTGTGACTTGGTGCCGGGAGATGTTAAAAAATTTTGATAAGGGACAATCTCGGTATGTGAACAACATCGTGACAGGTGACGAGACTTGGCTGTACTATTACGATCTGCCGACCAAGGCTCAAAACAAAGTTTGGGTCTTTGATGATGATGACACACCCGTAATTGTCAGAAAATCCCGATCTGTAAAGAAGAAAACGATAGCTGTATTTTTCAAATCGAGTGGAATTGTGGAACGTGTCGTTTTGGACACGCTGAAGACAGTCACAGCTAAGTGGTATACTGAACAATGCCTGCCTAAAGTCATTGGATCTATGAAGAACCTGCGGCCAAAGTCAAGAATGGACACCTGGTACCTCAATCACGATAATGCTGCAGCTCACCGCACCAAAGCCTGCACCGAACATTTGACCACGACAGGACTGAAACTTCTCGAGCACCCTCCCTACAGCCCAGACCTTGCTCCCTGCGACTTTGCACTGTTCCCGCATGTGAAAATGAAGCTAAAAGGGAGGCGGTTTTTCAGTGATGAGGACCTTCTACGGGCTTGGGACAAGGAGTGTGCTTTACTCAAAGTGAAACTTGGCAGAACTTGTTTAAAGATTGGTTTCGGAGGATGGAGAGGTGTATTGAATGTAGAGGAAATTACTTTGAAAAAATTAAATAAACAAAGCTGTATTGCAAAACTTTCCTAGTACCCTTTGTATAAGTTTCATGCGTTTTTAATGCTTCATGCATATGTGATCAAATCCAGTCTTTTGTTTTGTTAATTATTCCCTGACCGTGATACTTTTGATAGAAAAAATGAATAGTATTATAAATGAGAGATAAAAGAAAAGCATGCTCATATGGGGGGGAGAAGAATTATAATTGGTTAAACTACCACAGATTGTTAATGAGAACTTGCTTTTGACCATCATAACTTTTGCTGCATTTGCAATCCACGTGGATTGCAGTCATAGCCATGTCAAACCCAGAATATGATGTACCTTTGGGTAAAGTAAAATGACTAACTATGCTTGTGTTGTAGAATTATACTAAATGTGTAATCATATTACTCTTATAAATAAAATATCAAATTAAATATCATTCACCATAAGGCCTTTTATGAAATTAAAGATCGATTATTGATCAGTTAAATAATCCGAATAGTTAATTTACAAATATAAGACACTCAGACCACCATGAAGGAAAGTCTGCAGAGAAAATTTTGCTATCAAGAGGCTTTATAATGTAATGTATTTTAGCAAAAGATGTTAATCAAGTAAAATGAAATTCAAGTGCTATATGATGATAATTATTTTTAAATAACTTTTCTTTATTGTTTAAAATAGTTACTTATATCTTTATTAATAAAAGATAAAATATTTTGAAAATTTGACTTTATTCAAAGATATTTGAGAATGTATGCTGGTAAATCTGTTAATAGTTAGCACTGTAGTTACGTTTGATATTCTTTTTTAAAAAATCCATGTGGATGTGATACTTTAAACCAGTGGTTTTCAACTGTGGTGCCGCAACAACATTCCAGGGGTGCCACGTGATTTGGGTTTAAGTTACTTGAACTTATTATTTTTTTAATTTATGTTTATTTCATTATAAAAAGGTGTACAGTATCTTTTTAATTTTGAGGTGATCTATAATTGATGTTTATTTAGTGCCTCTATATAAAAGAATAAAATTATATACTTTATATATATAATTCATATTATGAAATGTAATTTTAATAATTATATTATTAGAATAAATATCATATAACATATATTTTTTTAATATTTTATATATATATATATACACACACACACAGAGAATCAGATCTAACAGGCAGAAAATTGAGTAGGGGTGCTGCCAAATAAAATAAATTACTTAGGGGTGCCGTCATTAAAAAAAAGGTTGAAAACCACTGCTTTAAACCTTACCTGGAAGTACTGCACGTAAGGTTAACTCATTCTTTATTTTGTTAGTTTTATCTCGCAGGATTTGGGAATGCAATGCATTTCAGCCAAGTTTGTGCTTTGAGTTCTCACACATCAGGATCTTTGTTAGTGTACAGGTCTGTATTACATTTTGTTTCTTCCATCATTACTGGTGACATGGATGTATGGCTACTTCCTGGATTCAGGTCATAGTTGTTCCATAAAGGTGGTTTTGAGAGTAGTGACTACTTTTTCTGTACCATTCAGGTAAAAGTTTAGTTGAAGTCAACTTAATGTGAATTTGCTGATACATGCACCATATTTTACTAACATCCTTTTACATGTTGATACATATACCCATAAGCAGATAAGCACAATGGGAGGTTGATTAGTTATTATTATGAATGTCACTGTACAACAGGATAGCATAAATTGAATTTGGTTTTCACGGTTATTGTCTTACCACATAATTTCCTTACTGTAATAATCCTCTTAATATCACATTTTGTTTGTCAACCATTTTCAAATGGTTTTTCTTGTTTCTTGCTAACTGCCTTGTTATCTGTACAGCTGGTTCATTTTTCTTCCATAGTTTTTCGTATTTAAGTGCACATGGTTTTTATCTAAGTCCAAACAGCATCACAAAAAAATTTAGAGAAATCAATACCAATAATCTGTAAGTTGATGTAACTTATGCCAGAAAGGTATTAATTTTAGATAATTTTCTGTATACATAAAAAAATGCAATTCATTCATTCTACTGCACAAACTAATTAAAACGTTACTGAATTGGGAAGCATTTTGTGATGTAGAAAGATTGACAGACAACTGGCACCACACCAACTATGTATGGTGTGGATTTATTTTGTTTGAAATATATATATGCATGCACATGGTATGCTTGTGTGTTAGTAAATTTATTTTTTGCTACTTTCTGAAATCATCAGTAATGTCAGATTTCATTTTTGGTATATGTATTTTTCATATCATTAACCCTAGTTAATGAGATGGAAAATGCATTCAAACATAGAACTACAAAGTGCTACTTGAAATATTTTTTGTTGACCACCTTTATTGTGCTCTAAGTGTGTGGGTGGAGTAGCCTGGTCACACAATAAGTCATTAAATTGGATTCAGTGATAATTGCAGAGAAAAATATAAATTAATACTTAATTTACAGATGAGTATGTCACAATTATAATCTTGCTAAGTATAAAATAAGATACGGAAAAAATTGAATTTATTTAAAATTCACACTGGTTGCTTTTGGACACAAGTTGCCCTCAACATGCTGTTCCAATAGGCCACAGACCACCTGTGGACCACATGGAATATGCTAGGATAAGCTACAGCATTATGGGAGTTTCAATCAAAGAAGTATATGGTGGAAGTGAATCACAAATTTTAATGCCATCTTTACAGGGGCACCTGACATAAAATCACCTTTACAGAAATAGTTTTAAACTGTTCTGTTTGTGTTATTTTCACAAGTGATTGTGTTATTTTCTTACTTCATCCTATTCCTATTGTGTATTTATCTAACCATATACATATAGACATTAAGTAAACTACTTTTTTCATTTCATCTAAACTAAATGAATTTTTTTACTAATAAGTATTTATTTTTAGGACTCTGTGAGACAACTGATTATGATCCTACAGAGTAGTTTGGAGATGGCCTGAATTTTTTCATCATCAGTGAGAGAGACTTAGAGGTAAAGGAAATTAACTTAAAACCAATTTTTACGTGTGTTCACATATTGTGGATGTTCACAAATTGTTATTGAAACTGAAATGAAGGATAAATCACAGACCAGTGTTGAAAGTCAAGAAATGGAAAAAGGGAAGAGTCCTCAAAACCCAAAAGAAGCTGGAGAACAAGAAACAACTCCAGCCACAGCTAATACTGACAGTGCCAATGACAGTGAGGTGCACAGTGAGGCTCAAGGTAATGGTGACGTTGGAACATCAGCTAACAGCGAACAGGAAGCTAAAGAGGTATCGGAAGATGACCAAGTTAAAGAGTCCAGTGATGCAGAAAAGGGATCTGGAGATGCTCCAGCAGCAGAGAAGGATGAAGCAGATGAAACTGCTGAGAAAAAAGATGAAGAGACAAAAGAAGAGGAAGAAGGAGATGAAGAAAAGAAAACAGATATAAAGGAAGATGATGAAGAAGGGCAGAAAGAAATGGGAAAGGATGGGAAGTATGTTATAATTAGTAAGAAAAAACTCTGGGTTAGTGGGTTGCCAAAAAAAATAACCGAGGAAGCTCTACGAGAACTTTTTACCAAACATGGTACTGTTGTGAGAGCAAAAATTATTAAATATGCTCGTAGCGCCCGATGCTATGGATTTGTTACGATGTCTACTAACGAAGAAGCAACACAGTGTATTGAGAAACTCAACAATACTGAATTCCAAGAAAGCCAGATATCTGTTGACTGGGCTCGACAGAAAGTACCATTTTGGAGACCAAGATTTGGAGAAGGAAAGAAGGATAAAGCGAAAGGAAAATCTTCAAAAAGTGGTGAGAGTGGTGGTGAAGATGCACAGAAATCTGGGGATGATGGTGAAAAAGAAAAGAATCTAGATGATAAGAAGAGATTTCGAGGGAGAAGGGGATTTATGGGATTTAGAGGAGGAGGACGTGGCCGTGGAGGTATAAGAAGTAGGCGTTCATCAAACAGGGATTTCTTTGACAGACCTGGTTTTAGATCGGGAAGATTTGATGAACTGAGATATCGTCGTGAACGAGAGATGAGAGGAGGGAGCGATCCAAGGAAAATGCAAGATTATTACAGGCAGACAGAGCGTGTACATCGAGAGGAGATGTATCGTCTGGAAATTGAAAGGGAGCGATTAAAGATTGAGAGGGAAAGATTGAAGCTGGAAGAAATGAGAATGGATGGTGGAGATTACTACGGGAGAAAGAGAGATGATTTTAGAGGTCGCCAACAGAAACGACCATATGAAGACATGGATCCGTTTTGGTCTGATAGGAAAAGACCTTTTTATCAGCAAGGTGGTGGATGGTATAGTGGGTAATTGTGAATTGTAAGAGAAGAAATTTGTATGTGCCTGTTCTCAGAAAGTAGTATGCTAGGTATTCTAGGTGTACTTTCCACATTCACATTGTAATCACAAATTTTATTGTTTGAAGGAGGTTGTGATTGTGTGCAGCCTTTGTTCTGTTCTTTTTAGTAGCATTAAGATTTTCCATAATGTCGCACTTTACTGTTTTACTGAAATATACTATCCTGTCATTATTCCCATAACTATGGATCGTGCTAAGTGTACACCTCTGTTCTTTAATGGAAATAAAAACATTTTGTTTTCAGAAAAGATTTGTAAGTATTTACTGTGATAATTTAAAAACTTTTTTTTAGCTAAGATTAAGGAAGTGCAGCACCATGCACTTACTATTGACACTATAAAACACAGTTAATATTGCATTGGTAAAAAGCATTTTAAGCATTAAAATGCACTGCTCATTGAATATCATCAGAAATTATCAGTTAAGGTAAGCATGACTTTCCCTTTGTAGAGAGATGCTGTTAACTAACTGAACTCTAATTAAATAATTAGTCAGTTTTAATTAAACTGACTTCAGCAAGATTGTGGCAGAATGTATGAAACTACATAAACTGTTGCCCAAATTTTTAAACTGCACTTTGTTAGATGATGTAATTTGTTTTGGAAATATATAAAGCAGATACTACAATGGTGTTTTTTTTTTTTTTTTTTTTTTTACACTATACAGTTATAAAAGAATAAAGCTGTTTTACAATGGTATACAGTAGGGCACCTCTAATCTTGATTGCCATAGTGTGGCATTGTTTATTCTTAACTTTTCTATTATTTAATAATCACTCTGAATACAATTTAACACACAAAAGTAACATCCAACTTTAAAATCATTTGACTACAAGGCTCCAAAATTGGAAACCTAAGACTTAAGAGGTTGCTATTTTGGGGATTTTTCTGGTTGCCAGACAAAGCCACTTTGTATTTTCAGATATTCTGTTCATGCATTTGGTTGATTTAAACACTTTTCTGTGATTTTAATCTTACATTCAGAATGCTCTCTTCTGTGCCTGTCCATAGGATAAGGACAATAAAAGACAATCGTAATTTTTTTTTTTTTTTTTTTTTTTCACCCTATAACCTTTTATTAATCATCCATATTTTGATGGTGCTTTTCAAAGTAGTCCCTATCTGATGAAATGCACTTACTTGTTTGTGGTTAATTTATTGTGTGTGCACTGTGCAATAAACTTATTACAAACTTGTAAAAATAAGTTTGTCAGTCTTGTTAAAGCTTTTGTGAAAAAAAAGGGCAGTAGTGCACTGTATTATCCATTATATTGTGTTGTGTGTCTTCATAAGTTTATACAAGCGTTAAAAAAAGTAAAAGTAATGGCTAAAAGAAGAGAAATTGCTGAAAATCTTTCTGAAGATGAAAAACAAGATTTTGACTCAGATGATTCAGTAAAAGTTCCTGACTAGAATAATTTATCAAACGAAGGAGGAGATACTGAAATACCAGAAAATATTGAAGAAGTGCTTCAAGACCGGGTGACAGAAGAAAACAGTGATGAGCAAATTGAAAAGACTTGAGATTGAAGCAACTGAAACATGAAGTTATTGAATATACTGAATACGAAGGATGCCAAAAAAGATTTGATTTTACAGGCAAATCAGGACTGCAAATAGATGTAGCAAAAAATAATGAATAATGTTTTCATTATTTTTTGATGAAGTTATAAATTTTATTGTAACAGAAACAAACAGATACACTGAACAGAAAATTCAAGTTCCTGAGCTTTGTGGCAGAGTTGTTAAAAAAAAAAAAAAAAACTGTTGATGAGATATTTTTTTTTGGGCTTCTTATGTGGATGGGACTAATAAGATTGGGCAGTATTTCATCTTACTGGTCAACCAAATCTATCTATAACTTAATAACAGAAATTGGCTTGCAACACATTTGAATTGTTACGCCTCATTCACTTTACTGACAATGAAACTGCCATTCCAGGGGAAAGACTCGGTCAGATACAACACCTGATAGATGTTTTGCAGCTCAAATTTCAGAAAATATTTTTCCCCAGCCAAGATTATGTATTGACAAAACTCTTATTCCTTGGAGGGAGAGGATGATATTCCAACAATATATATCAAATAAAGCTCACAGATATGGAATCAAGCTCTTCAAGTTAAGTTCCACTAAAGGATATACCTAGCTGAGTAAGATTTATTCAGGTAAATCTGAAAATTATAGCAAATCTTTAGGTTTAGCTTCAGAGATCTGCAAAGAATTATTGCAAGGACTTATAAATGAAGGTAGCACCTTGTACGTAGACAATTTTTGTGCATGGTACAATCTGGTGTTATTTGCCAAAAAAACTCGTGATATGTAACAAGCCAGTAAAAAATTTATGCCTGAAGACGTCAATGCACTCAAACCTGGATAAAGGGCAGATGATCGCCAAGAAATTAAAAAAATAGAATTGTTGTTCTAAAGTGGCAAGACTATTGACAACAAAGCATGCCCCAGAAATGGTTGATGGACCCTCCACCAGTAAAGGAAGACAAAAAGAAGCCAAACAAAAACCACTTCCTATTCTAGCATATAATAAAGGAAACACAGGCATTGATCTGTTGGACCAAATGGGTTCATATGCCACAATGCTAAGAAAGGGGATAAAGCGGTACTGCAAATTAGCGATAGAGTATATACTTGGTATATCACTTGTCAGTGTATATGTCTTGGAACCCAGCATGCACAAACATGCCATATAATAGTACCACATGAAAAATATAAAGATAAGCTTTCGGAAGAGATAGTTATAGATTTACTAAAATTAGCATGGAAAGAGAAACTTTAAAAGACAAAAAGTGGTAATTTATATTAACTACAAAATTCGATGCAAACAACAAGAAAGTTAGAAGAACGTGTTTTATGTTATGCAAAATTGAGAGTCTGAAGGAAGATCTGTTAGCAATAAGGTGAAAAGAGTTTCTACTTATTGCCCAGACTAATCATCAGCCTTTCATGTGTTTTGGTCAACACCACAAATTTACATAATTTTGTAATTGTAAAATTCATATAATAAAGAATTTTTAAATGATCAGCAGTTACTTGCTTATTTTTTCTGATAGTGCTGTGCAAATTTCATCAGATGTATCACCAGCAGCCACACTTTTCAAAAATTATGTAAATTTCCATCAATCGTTGGCACTATGAGTGAAACAGATGGTGTCAGCCATATATGTCCAACGTGGGGCCTAAAAAACCTAATGGTGTTGGATATACATGGCCGGCGTGGCAGTCAACATGTTAATGCTGGCTGAATACTTGATGACAGTATGAGCATCGTGAGGTCTTGCATGGTTGTGATGCAGTATCCACTACCTGTGTGCAGTTGAGGTTGTTTATGACAAATGTGATCCCACAAAGTGTGAAGTGCAGTACAGTTCTGTAGTGAAGTCCTGTAAGAGTCATATGACATGATACAACATGCTGGTAAACCATTCCTTGAATGTCAAAAAAAAAAATAGATGTTACCATAACCTTTCCTGCAGAAGCCATAACTTGCTTTTTTGGTGTTGGCGATGATGTAAATTTTCACAGCTTTATTAGTAGAGCTTTATTGTTTGCTCTCTGAGTTGAAATGATGAGGCCATGTCTCCACTGTTATCACCTTGTGCAGAACCTTGCCATCTTCGGTAACCATTTGTTTCAGCTCCTAACAACATCCATGCAAACTTGTTGCTCAGGTTTGAGTAGTCTTGCAACCCAGCATGCACAAACATGCCATCTGTAAAGGGTCATGGAGAATATGGTGCATGCTTCTTAATGATATTTTCAACATCTCTGCCAGTTGCCTTACTGTTATACAATCTCTCACAATTACAGAAGCAGTGTTTTTGATTTCTGTAGTGACAGCAGTGGTTGGAGCTCCGGGACTGCTGATTTTTGTGATTGAATCATGTCTATCTTTAAACATTCTAAGCCACCTGTGAGCTGTGCTATATGGAAGTGTAGATTAACCATAAGTTTCTTTTAACATTTATATGCTTCAGCTGATGTTTTCTTTAGATGGAAACGAAATTTAAGAGCAGCATACTGTTTTTCATGTGTGAATCCATTGCTACATGAGCATAAACTTGAACAACTGATGAGGTCTTTGTGTGCACAAGTCAACTGTGCAGTTGCTATGTTATACAGCTTGTTTTGGTCTTAAATTTTGAGCTCAGCTAGAAATAGCAAGCAGTATGGTTTTTCACGAAAAATTGTGATAATTTTTTTATAGAACAAACCTTGTATTTTGTGCTGCTAACTTCCATATTAGCATGATATACCGTACAGTAACACCTCAATATACAAAGTAGATGTGTTCCCAAACTTTGCAGATAAAGCCTGTTTTTGTGTTTAAAAAAAATCATCACTGGCTGATGGTGCTGAAAAATGTCACTCATCAGTAATTATTAAGTGGGTGAGATGTCAGGATTCAATAACCACAACTTAGAATTTGAAGTTGTGGTTATTGAAGGGTTTAAAGAATATGGTGATGGTATGGGTTGCAGTTCTTCACTGCAAATGTAGTGAAGAACTATAGTGTATAACCTTTCTTGGATTTTTGGTTACTTTACCACAATTTTCAGTGTACTTTCTGTCAAGAGATGTACTGGATAATAGGTATAAGCCAGTTCGTTTTTTTCAGTAAGAGTCACTTTATTTGATAAATGAAATATCAGTGATATATGTGATCGAGGAACAATGTATGGAGTAACACCAAGCAGCATTTATGCAGTTTATATAATTTCACATTGTAGCTCATGCAGGCATGATAGTAGGAAGTCACACGTAGTATACTGCACAACATGTTTAAATATTTGAATAGCAGTTATGCATGTGTAACTTGGCAAAAATTGACTTTTAAATGGTTTTTTTGGGGGCAAATAATAAAATCATTGTTCTTACTGTGTACTGACAGAAAGCTTTGATATTTCTTGTTTACTAGCCAGCAAATACTTCATCACAACATAACTTAGAATATCCATCAGGACTATAATTTTTGTGCTCATTTATAGTCAATTTTACCAACTATGCAATTCGGCGATGTTGCTATCTGAATATTTGGAAGCTAAAGGGTATTGACCTTGACATGCTTATAGTGACTTACATTATTAGCATTAGTAGTGGCATATGATGAAAAAAAAAAAATATATATCATCAGCCAAAAAAAAACCCCTTCCCATTTCACCCATCCATTCACTTTACATATTTGTCTAGTTCTGCCTTGAACTTATTTTAGTTGTTAACCTTCACTACAACAGATGGAAGTTTGTTCCAACTATCAACCACCTGCTGGCTAAAGGCAAATTTCCGGAAATCTATTCTACAATTGTCTTTTCTCAATTTGAATTTGTCTCCTCAGGTGAGTAATCTCAGCAAGAGGGAGAATCCAATTATCATTGAGCTTGCTCAAACCATTCAAGGCCTTATACACCTCAATTAGATCACCATGTATTTTTTGAATCCAGATCCTTTGTGACCACATCATAGAATTCAATCAAATTTTTCATACTAAACTTCCCCTTAACAAACCCATGCTGTGTGTGAACTATAACTGCAGTCTTCTGTATATAAAACTGCATTGCTTCTTTAACCGGTGACTCCATTATTTTCCCTGGAACAGAAGTTAAACTAACAAGTCTGTAATTACTTGTCACCCTTTGATTCCCCCCTTTCACATCATTATCTTTCATTATTTCTGCATTGGTCTTTTGTAATATATTAAATTTTTAACAGTATGACAACTATAGAACGTGAACTAATTTTGGTGCTACTCTTTCAATTTTTTTTTTTTTTTACTCTGATATCATTAATATATATGCCTGTGTAAATACCATAGTTTTATTCCCCTTATTTTTACTTTTATATTGCATGTTATTTTAACAATTATTGTTTGAGTACATAAATATTAAATGCTACTTAAATTCATGCACGCACAGTATGCTTCCTTGTTTTATTAAGGTTGCAGTTACATGAATTAAAATATTTCATTTATACTTAAACACCTGATATACAGTGCATCATGTGAACTGGTGCTGGTTTTTCGGGTGCCCTACTTTATTGGGTTGTGTTTCTGGAGTGGATAAAAATACTTATTTTGAAAGCTTCTGGTATGAAACCTTTCAAAATAAGGCCAGTGACTGCAGTGAACATTTACAGTTAGAATTCCAAGGAGCAGTTAAGACCTTGCTTAAGAAGTTACCCAAGATATACCAGATCATAATGTAATATCAGTTATTTTTTTTTGCATTTTAGATTTCCCAACTGATCAGTAAAATTGGCAGTCTTATTCAATGATAGTGCCTGCTTTAATTTGATCTGATAAGGGGCTATCGAGTTGTGATTAAATTTTTGGTACTCTTTCTTATTTGGAACAATAATTGCAGCAGTCTATATATTATGTTTGATGAGCCTTCCAAAACTTTAAGATTACATTACATATTCATTGCTATATGACTGATAATGCATGGAAATGCTGTCTAAAATTGACATGATGATCTGGTTTTTTTTTTTTTTTTTATATATATTAAATATGTAAGATGGCAAAAAAAAATAATAATCTAGGCAATTTTAGCTCAGAAACAAAGCAGTTTAAATGTATATTGGTAGATAATGCCAAGCCACAATGACTGACTATAGTTGAAAGCATTTCATCTAAATTATATGATTTTTTATGGTTTCCTTTCTGTTATTTTTTGTGAAATGTTTAAAAGTTGTCGGTGCTATATATAAATTCACCTCTTTATTATAAAATGCTTACACAGAATATCTAAGTTGCTATTAAAAATTTGTTATAGTGGGAAATGAAGCAAGGAAGCAGCATCAGGCAAAAAAATGAGTAATCCTTTAAACTTATTTAAACCATCTACAACACAAGATGCAAATTTGCACCAACAATTATCAATATAGCATTAGTAGAGGCATATGATGCAAGAAAGCAAGCTTATATAGCATCAGCCAAAAAAAACCAAAAACTCCCATTTCACCCATCCATTCAATCCAAATGTTTGTCAAGTTCTGCCTTGAACTTATTTAAGTTGCTGACCTCTACTACAACTGACAGATTATGATGCAAGAAAGCAAGCTTACAGCATCAGCCAAAAAAAAAAAAAAAAACTCCCCCGCTCCCACATCACCCCTCTGTTCGTTCCAAATACCTGTCCAGCTCAGCCTTAAATTTATTTAGGCTATCAACTTTCACAACAAAGGGTGGAAGTCTTCCACCAACCAACTATCCGCTGGCTAAAGGCAAACTTCCACACATCTATCCTACATCTGTCTTTCCTCAATTTGAATTTATGCCCTATCAGGAGATTATTCTGAGCAAGAGGAAGAATCCCATCTGCATTGAGCCTGCTCAAACCATTCATGGCTTTATACACCTTAATCAGATCACCTCGCAGGTGCTCAGTCTCCAGACACTGTAATTTTCCAAAATTTAAGTCTTCCTTCGTAAGAGCAACCCTTTGTTCCATTCACTAATCTTGTTGCCCTTCTCTGTACTCGTTCCAACAGCTTTACATCCTTCTTAAAATGAGGCCTCCAGACCTGTATACAGTACTCAAGGTGGAGCCTGACCATTGCCTTATACAAGAGGATAATCACATCCTTATCCCTGATAGAAAAATTCCTGTATATCGTTGACAAGACACCATGAGCTACTCTTGCAGACCGTCTGCACTGCTCAGAAAACTTCATATCTGCCTGCACAATTACCCCTAGGTCCTTTTCGATCTCTACCACTGTCAGTGTAGTACCACAGAGTTGATACTTCACTCTGGGGTTACAGCTTCCCATACTTTACATTTGTCAATGTTAAACTTCATTTGCTCAACTTTTATAGATTCTGTTGCAGCAGCATACTGTCATTAGTGTCCTTAACAACCCTGCCAACCTTTGTATCGTCTGCAAACTTGGACATTAAGCTTGATATGCCATCATCAATATCAAATGTAAATACAGAAAACAACAAACAACACTGAACCCTGAGGGACTCCATTAATAACATTAGTCTACAATGAGCAGTGTCCATTGATTATCACTCTGTCTTCTCCCACTCAACCATCCCTTTATCCATAGCAGCAATTTGCCTCCAATGCCACACTGCTCCAATTTGTTCAGCAGTCTTCCATGTGCAACAGTATCGAAAGCCTTTCTATGATCCAAATATATGATATCAAAGCTATTCCCTGCATCCAGTTCCTTAGTGACCACATCATAGTATCAGATTGTCAGGCAAGACTCCCTTAACAAAACCATGCTGTGTCCGAGCTATAACTGAACTCTTGTCTAGATGATCCTGCAGTGCTTCTTTAGCCAGTGCCTCCATTAATTTTCCTGCAACAGAAGTTAAACTAACAGGTCTATAATTACTTGTCGCCCTTTGACCCACCTTTGTGAATTCGGGTCACGTTTGCACAACTCCAGTCCACGGGTACCTCGCCTGAGTCAAAACAAGCTCTCATAATTATGGCTAAGGGTTTGCTTACTTCCTTTGCTGCCTCCTTTAATATAACTGGATGGATCCCGTCCACCCTGTGGGTGCCTTTTTTAGTTTATCTTGAACAAGTTCTCCTCCACTTTGCTCTTGGTTATTACAAAATCATCTAGCTCACTACTAGAGTTTAAATTACCTCTGGCATTCCCCTCCCTGAATAACTCCTCATGGGTGAATGTAGATGCAAAATACCCATTTAGTTTGTTTGCCACCTGATCAGGATCATCAGCAGTTGAACCATCAATATCGAGTGGACCAATCTGATTCATCCCTTTCCTTCTAGAGTTTACTTAGGTAAAGAACTCTTTTCTGTTTTTCTTTGCATCCTTTGTCAAGGATTTCTCATAATCTGCCTTTGCCTGCCTAATCTCCTTTGTGACTTGGTTACAGACCAGCTTATATCTATCATAGGCTTCCACGTCACCCATTAATTTTTATGTATCCCATGCATTTTTCTTCTCTGCCATGTCTTATTAGTTGATATGTAAAGCCTAGTAGCTTCCAAGATAAGTTCTTTGAATTCTTTCAATTTTGAATTTGCTGTTGGTAACATCATCAGTTGGTCCCACTGTATAGAATTTAAATACTGTTTCAGACCATCATAGTCACCTTTACGAAAGCAATAACCCTTCCCTTTACCCTCGATAGTAGTTACCTCTTTGGGTAAATCCCACTTCAGCACACTGTGATCACTGCCACCTAGTGGTTCCTTTATCTGCAGATTCTTAATGCATGAAGAATCGCTACTGATAACCAGATCAAGAGTATTACTTTCTCTGGTTGCCTCCCGAACATGCTGATGTAGAAAACAATCATCCAATAAATCCACAAAAGCCTTGCTAGTGTGTGAGTGATCAACCCACAAATTCCAGTCAATATCTGGGAAATTAAAATCCCCCATTATAAGACTGATTTACTGGTGCACTATTTCCCTGTACAGTGTCTTATTATACTCATCAAAGTCATTAGGCCTATAGCACACTCCTACTCTCAATTTTGATCTCCCAATGCTTATGTCACACCAAACTGACTCGACACTGCAGTGTCCAACGATGTCGACTGGCTTCACTTCCTTGGATTTTATGTGTTTCTTAACTAATAGCATAACTACTCCTCCTTGTCTATCCTTCCTGTATACATTGTACACACCAAATTCCAGTTCTGCATTTTTTATATCTGTGTGACACCACATCTCTGATATCCCAATAATATCTCTCTTTGATGTTTTGAGCAATACCTGAAATTCATCAAATTTATTTACCAAACTCCTAGCATTGGTGTACATACAAGTATACATGCACCTGTTCCTATTCTTAGCTACCCTAACACAACCTATGTGTTTACTTGTACTGCAATGACTTCCAGCAGTCTCTTAAATACCCTGCATCTTGTTTTCCAGGCTGCTACTCATTCCAATAGAAGCAGTGCAAGAATCACTTTCGCCTCTGCCAGTGGCTGCTGTTAATCTATTAGTCCTTGTATCTCCCCAAGCTAGCAGTTTTCCGACCCACATAACACTGGCTCGGTAGCATCAGCAAATATTCTTTCACCCTTTCCATCAGATGTCATCTGCGTGCAGATGACATTATGGTCATAAGCCATGATCCCAAAGAAATAAGATGAAAATCATAATCAGTTACGCTGATTAAGATTTTGGACTAAAGATGAATATGGCTAAAACAACAGTAATGATGAACAAGTATGCAAGAGAAAGGGATATAATGATTGAAGGAGCAGTAATTGAAAAGTTGTTGTTATTTGGTTTTTAGGAGCATTAGCAACTAAGGCCATATTGATCCGATGATATGCGGTGGTCATTCCCTGACTTTTCCGCATCCTCTATATTTTGTGGTCACGGGCTCAAACACTGTTCTAATCACGAAGAGTGTGCTAAGCACTGCTGCTCCTGCCCACCTGGCTACGGAGGCGCCTTGAAAAGGTGGAGTCATATACTTATCTGGGACAAGTCAGCTGTAATAATGATAAATGGCTGGAAGTCAAGAGTAAATTTTGGATGGATAGCATTCAGGAAATAGTCAGATCTGAGGAGCAATATCCCAATTTGTCTGAAACGTAAAATAATGAACCAATGTATACTCCCCACCATGACATGGAAGTGAAACTTGGGCATTCACCAATAGAATGGAAGAGAAGCTGAGAACTACACAGCGAAGAATGGAACGAATTATATTAGGAATCAAACTGTTAGATAAGAAGAGAAACATGGATTAGGCAGCAAA